>NC_134353.1:538695550-538996844 GCF_048569485.1 Anomaloglossus baeobatrachus | reverse complement strand
TGCCACCCTCTAATTCTGAGTCCTTACACTCCCCCCACCCAATCGATTTTGTCATTGCACTATCCCTCAACCCTTGTCCCCTGTCTCTAGCATTAGCCCCCAGCAGCAGCTTCTCTCCCCCCGCCTCCAGCAGCAGCCTCTCCCCAGCCTCAGCCTCTCTTCCCTCAGCATCAGCCTCTCTCCCCCAGCTTCAGCCTCTCTCCCCCCAGCCTCCCCCAGCATCAGCCTTACTCCCCAGTCTCCGCCAGCCACAGCCTCACTCCCCAGTCTCTGCCAGCATCAGCCTCACCCCCCCATCCTCCTCCAGCACCAGCCTCTCTCCAGCCAGCCTCCCCCAGCATTAGCCTCTCTTCCCCCAGCCTCCGCCAGCATCAGCCTCTCTCCCCCCAGCCTCCGCCAGCATCAGCCTCTGCCTCCCCCAGCATCAGCCTCTGCCTCCCCCCAGCCTCCGCCAGCATCAGCCTCTGCCTCCCCCCAGCGTTTGCCAGCATCAGCCTCTGCCTCCCCCCAGCCTCCCCCCAGTCTCAGCTTCTGCCTCCCCCCAGCTTCCCCCCAGTCTCAGCCTACCCCCAGCCTCACCCCAGTCTCAGCCTTTGCCTCCCTCCAGCCTCCCCCCAGTCTCAGCCTCTGCCTCCCCCAGCCTCCCCCCAATCTCAGCCTCTGCCTCCCTCCAGTCTCCCACCAGTCTCAGCCTATGCCTCCCTCCAGCCTTCCCCCAGTCTCAGCCTCTGCCTCCCCCCACTCTCAGCCTCTGCCTCCCTCCAGCCTCCCCCAAGTCTCAGCCTCTGCCTCCCTCCAGCCTCCCCCAGGTCTCAGTCTCTGCCTCCCTCCAGCCTCCCCCCAGTCTCAGCCTCTGCCTGCCTCCAGCCTCCCCCCAGTCTAAGCCTCTGCCTCCCTCTAGCCTCCCCCCAGTCTCAGCCTCTGCCTCCCTCCAGCCTCCTCCCAGTCTCAGCCTCTGCCTCTCTCCAGCCTCCCCCCAGTCTCAGCCTCTGCCTCCCTCCAGCCTCCCCCCAGTCTCAGCCTTTGCCTGCCCCTCCTCCACTATACTCACATTGTAGCCTCTGCCTGTCCCTTGTCCACTATACTCACATTGTAGCCTTGCCTGTCCCTCGTCCACTATACTCACATTGTAGCCTCTGCCTGTCCCTCGTCCACTATACTCACATTGTAGCCTGCCTGCCCCTCCCCCAGAATCCTCACTTCACAGCACTGGAACTCTGCCAGCGGTTACCTGCTCTTGTGCCTCCCGCCTCCTCTCGCTGTTGCCGCTCCTCCTACAGTGTCCGTCATCCTCATGCTGCTGCTGCCTCCGGTGAGTGTTCTGTCCTGCCTGGCATCTGCAGCATTGGATGCCACAGCACGGAGCTGATTGGCGCGCCTCTGACCCCGGAAGTGCAGGCACTTCCAGGGTCAATCAGTTCTCTGTGCCCGGCGGCGCCCACAGTTTATCTGTATTCGCGTCCTAAAGACGCAGATACAGATAAATGGAAGTGCGTCTCTCACCCCCGCCCCCACCCCCCGGCCCACTTCCCCTCCCTCTCCGAAAACACAGCGGATTTAATAGACTGTCCGGAGGGGAAGAAGATGTAAAAAAAAATGTAAATTTTTTTTTTTGCAGCCAGAAAGTGCCGCCCCCCCCGCAACGTGGTGCCCTAGGCACGGGACCATGGGTGCCTAATGGTAAATACGGCCCTGACTGGCGCCTCCTCTTTCGGCCATCTTTGTCCTTCTTCTTCTGAAGCGTGGCTGCATGACGTGTTGTACGTCATCCATACTAGCCGACATTGAGGTCTGCACAGGTGCACTACAATGCATTCAGGGCAGATCAAAGTGCGACTGCACAGGACCACAATGCTGGCGAGTGTGGATGACGTAGGACGCGTCATGCACCCAGGCTTCAGAAGAAGGAGGACAAAGATGGCCGAAGGAGGGGGCTCCGGTACCGAAGAACGGAGACACCCATTCGACCAGTCTGCACCGCCCCGCCCCCTAGGTGAGTATTATAAAGGGATTTTTATGTTCTACACAGTGTCCTGGGCTCTTGTATACAGCATGTTAGAATGCCATGTATAAGAGCTCAGTGGTGGTGGCCGCAGCATATAGACTGAAAAACTGGTGACAGGTTCCCTTTAATATTTGCAGAAAAATCTACTTTTATTTAATATGCAAATTGAGGGCATTTTGGTGCACCATTGGTGTGGTCTTTGCTTTAGTGCACCAATGGGCTAGTTTTTGCTTTGGTGCACCATTGGTGTGGTCTTTGTGTGGGTGCACCGTTGGTGTGGTCTTTGCTTTGGTGCACTGTTGGTGTGGTCTTTGTGTGGGTGCACCGTTGGTGTGGTCTTTGCTTTGGTGCACCGTTGGTGTGGTGTTTGTTGGGGTGGTGTTTACTTTGGTCCACCGTTGGGGTGGTGTTTGCTTTGGTGCACTGTTTGGGTGGTCTTTGCTTTGGTGCACCTTGGTGTGGTCTTTGTTGGGGTGGTGTTTACTTTGGTTTACACTTGGGGTGGTGTTTGCTTTGGTGCACCGTTGGGGTGGGCTTTGCTTTGGTACACCGTTGGGGTGGTCTTTGTGTCGGTGCACCATTGGGGTAGTCTTTGTGTCGGTGCACCGTTGGGGTGGGATTTGTCTCGGTGCACCGTTACGCTCCCATATTTGTATTTTAAAGTCTTTTGTATTTATTGACAGCGCTCCAATAGTAAAAGTGAGAGCTGTCTAATATCAGCTTGTATGTCTGATTTTTATTGCTCTTACTAAGTGAGCACTGTCAGTCAACACAAGGGACTGGCTTTCATATGCAAATATAAGAGTGCACTAAGGCATAGTCCACGCCAAGGGTGCACCGAAGCCCCTCATTTGCATTTTAAAAAATAGATTTTGAAGCAAATATTTAAAGGGTTGCTCAGTCTAGAATGACAAGTCTGCAGTCCCTCTGTGTGTCACTCTGTATGACTGCAGATTTGTGAATCCTCCGAGTGCACTCACTGTGCACTACGAGGATTCTCCGGTGTCTGCGACGAGAATGAAAGTCAAGTATGCGATATGCAGAGTCCCAGCTAGAATCCGTCTAGGGGACACCACCTCGCTCAATGCAAGTGCATTATGCGAGGTCGTACCCACTAGACGAGTTCTCTCTAGGAGTCTGCATATCGCATACTTGACCATCGTGAGTGCGCTGGAGGATTCACAAGTCTGCAGTCATAGAGTAACACATAGACGCACTGCAGACTTATCATTCTAGATCGGACAACCCCTTTTAAGCTAAACTGTGTGTGATTTTTGTAGAGGAATCGTCCCTTATATCAATCTTTATTTATGTAAATGGTAAAATCACTTCACCAAACAAACCTTTTGCTTGTGCATCGGGTGATCTGACAGCCGGTTTAGATAGATCAATCGGTTTCTGATTATTGGCAGCAGTGTAAATGCACCACAAAGAGTAACTGAACTTTTAGTTTTTTTTATATTTTATGCCCAATAATTCTGAGCAGATTGGTGAGAAATCTGGTCCAGAGACTCTCAACTACAACTGAAAAGCTCTTTTAGAAGAGGACACACAGCACAGAGCGGATCCTGTAGAAAATCATTGTCCTGTCTCCTGAGCTGTGCACTTCTAAGGGGTCTTTTGAACAATTTACGGGGGTCTCCAGACCCAGACCCACACCAATGTGCTCAGAATTACTGGACCTAAAACATAGAAGATATCTCCCAAAAAATAAGGTATTTTTAAAATGTTTAATATCCGCAGGTACAAAGTCCCGTGGGCACATGACCATTGAGGAAGGATTCTCCAGTCGTGCTGTATGTGTGTTACCCACCAATACCATCTGTAAATAATACACGAACTGCATGTGACTTGGTTTAAAATTGGCCACAGCAGCCTTTATTACCTATTATTTACATACTAACACAAGGGGGCGCCGTCCAACGGGCGACCCCAACAAATAACAATAGGTAACACAGTAACCAATACAGTAAATATACAACCCTGAGTAGGCCCAGTCCAGGAACCACTTCTCACCCCAGTATCCCTGGCCGCAACACACCGACCCAGAGATGAGGTATTAATCACCTACGGATTAACCCCCCAACTTTGCAGAACCCCGTGCCTGCAACATCCCGGAACCTGGAGCCACCATACCAAGATGGTGTCTCTCTGTCCAGTTACCATTGCCTTCAACCGCCTCTGGACCAGACCTACCCCCCGCTGCTGTGACAAAGAAACAACCCAGACCAAATTCCCCTCGGCATTATACACAAGGGAGGGTGGGCGGGGATCGTTCCATATCCGGAAGTCAAGAGAGAGGGGGTAAGTCAAAGTCCTTTACTTACACCCCTCAACTGTCCCACCTCTTCCTCCAGGGAACTCCTCCTACCCACCAATCCCTTTACTCTGCCTTATAAACAAACCATTCCTGTTTCCATTAACCCCATCACTCCTTCCCTTCCCTCTAGTCATGTCGCCCCTCCACCCTATGGGTTCCATGGCTTTCTTGACCATTGAGGAAGGATTCTCCAGTCGTGCTGTATGTGTGTTACCCACCAATACCATCTGTAAATAATACACGAACTGCATGTGACTTGGTTTAAAATTGGCCACAGCAGCCTTTATTACCTATTATTTACATACTAACACAAGGGGGCGCCGTCCAACGGGCGACCCCAACAAATAACAATAGGTAACACAGTAACCAATACAGTAAATATACAACCCTGAGTAGGCCCAGTCCAGGAACCACTTCTCACCCCAGTATCCCTGGCCGCAACACACCGACCCAGAGATGAGGTATTAATCACCTACGGATTAACCCCCCAACTTTGCAGAACCCCGTGCCTGCAACATCCCGGAACCTGGAGCCACCATACCAAGATGGTGTCTCTCTGTCCAGTTACCATTGCCTTCAACCGCCTCTGGACCAGACCTACCCCCCGCCACAGGACAGGGCACGTGACTCCTTACGTGGCCTGGACCCGCCACACACCAAAAGCTTGTACCACACCTCCACGCAATCCCAGCGTCCACAAAACAGCACCAAGCACGTGAAGATGCACCCCCATCGCATCCCCAAAACCACCAGTTCAGCGCCACCAACTTTTGGCGCCGCCCCCCCAATAAGGCTCGATTGATACTGCCTATCGCACGAGCCACACGCCATTCCAACCTGGTCACACTATCAAAACTACCCCACGATTAAGCTCAGGTATGTCTTACACAATGCAACAACCAACTATTTTTTTTTTTTTTTTTTAAAACATTCATAAATAACTTCTCGAGATACCAAATCGCTGCCTCCAATTTCTGGACCAGTACCATCGACCCGTCCAGACCCAACTGGCAACATTCAGGCAAGCCTCAGACCGTCGAGGCCCCGAGAACCAACGAATGCCCAAATATCCAAATGAGGCACACCCTCACCACAAAAACCCAGGGGTTATAAACCCACAGATAACACCAACCTGTTACGCCAACCCATTCCACTCCCAAAAGACTCAAATGCCCCCATTGCCTTAACCCGATAACAACTGAGGCCAAACGTAACACCGAAACAAGAGGACTCCCACCTCCCAATACTTCTCACAACCCCTTTTCTGAGCCCACCGGGGGCCTCCGTGGCAGCCCAATCCAGAAGGAATACGACCCATAGTATTCCGGGCGCCCACCCCCGCCACCTGCAATCAAGTCTGCAGCACTGCCACAAAATGGTACCTTAACAAACGCGACACAATAATGAGCCTGGGCGCCCTCACAACATAATTCCGCACCCGGGACCGCGTATAACAACACCAACCTTCACCACCCGCCTAATCTAATTCGGTGAGCGACAAAGCCGGCGCTCAACCCACTGCACCACCTCGGACACATCCTCCAACATCCAACCTCCGCTCTTGACCGTAGATGGACTGACCAACCCCACAATCTCAAAGCCCCCCAAAAGGCTAACACAAACCGTTTTGGACAAGGGAAACAAAAACCCGCTCGTGCTCAGATGAACATAGCCGCCACAAACCACTCACCAAACGCTGCCACAAAACAACGGAGACGGACCCTTGTATCCCGCTCCCTCACACCCTTACGACCAAACCCTTCAAGGCCTGCCGCGCCCTAAGATCCTGCGAAAACATCTCTCCACATCTAATCCTTAACAAGACAGCCACAGCCGCCACCCTCTGCTCCACTGCGGACGCCGGCCTAGCAGCCTGAAAACCGTTACTCACCACTGCCAACGCCACCATCAAATACTCCACCGGGCCTTCCTCACACATTGTCCCAAACGTTATCCGCGCCACCCATACTTCTGAATATCAGCCCCAAATAACCTCAGTCACTGGGCACCGAGCCGCTCCCCAACACAGCCACACCAGACTCCACAAGCCCTCCGGACACACCGTGCCCACCTCGTCTGCTACCCGGCCTCAACTCCCGAGACCTGCAGAACTGGAAGGAAACACAGCAGCTGCTATTCCCTTGGCGAACCCCAGTACTGGTTGCGCCACGCATAACATTTTTTTTTTTTTTTTTTAAAACACATCCAATTGAGAAACCAACTGTCGCAAGTACGCCACCCTTGGCCCCAGGATTAGCAAACCAACTATTAATCGAATTCTCCACCAACTGATAGCCAGAATGACAGCACACCTTCCTCTTGGAAAAAACTGCCAACCTCCACCACCCGACCACTACCAGCGATTGGAAGCGCTACCCCACAATGCCCAAACAGAAAACAACTGGACCCTCTGCCTCCGAGTACCGCAGCTACGTTCCATCAGGTAGCACCTTACCCAGCCACAATCCGCGGCCACTAAATCGCCGTAAGAAAAAACCTCCTACACCATCAGATCATCATTGATCTCCCTCGTGACCACACACAAAGGATCCGATGGCTGCACCCTTGGCGCAGCCATCGCCAGCCGTCCAGCAGACACGCACCCCAGCGGCGTAACTCTGCACCCGTGGTTCGACCGCCCCTGCAAAGACTGCACCGCCTGAAACCGCACCGTCTTAGCTGACCTAACTGCCTCTATCGCAGCCCATAGGACCACACCATTACCCACGAATCCTACCCCTCTGACCATAACATCAAACTTTATCCCCACAAACCGTATCACTGGCGTTGGACCCTCAGTCTTCGCCTGCGCCAACAGGCCCAAAAGAGTATCCACCACCATCTGTAATAAAACAATCAACCTCAACGAATCATCAACCCGCCAACCCGATGTAAAGAGAATCAACCTATAATGAATAAGAGGTGTAAGCTGGGACACACCACGCACAAACCACTCCACCAAGAAATAACCGCCTCCAAAGGAACATAAAATGGGACAACAACCCATTAGCACCCACCGATCAACATAATAATAACTCCCCTCCCCACCGCAGCACCAGAACTGCTAGCTAGCAGGGTGGACCAGTAACAACCTAAATGCCGCCTCCAAATTCGCCTTTGCCATCAATGCTCCCCGGCTCACCGCCTTTACCAAATCCCACCCTCTGTCAAACGACACATAATAAACCGCCGACAATTCTGGAGCCAAGCAGGCATACACCGATGACTCCTCCAGATAAGATACGTTTTGAACAAGCCGAAATATATACATCTATATACGGCTCATTTGCGGCACTACCCCCCAACAGAGAAACCCAATCGTGACAAGGAGGGCCCCGAATGGCCCACCCATCCTGCCCAACACCACTTCCTGACCCCTCTTTCCACTGACAACCACCAGGTGTCCCCTAGCCCAGCGCAAACTTCCAATAAGGAGGCAAAGATCCACCAATATAAATAGAATGACGCAGAATTACTATGTTCCTTACCACAACCCAACACTTATGCTTAAGACAACCGTCCGCGCCAAATCTGCACCACCCATCCTTCTATTCCCCCCAAAAAACCCTCATCGTCCGTGTCGCCGGGGTTCCAAGCCCCGAACAGCCAACTACCCCCCAAAAAGGGGGGGGGGCTGACTAGGAGCCGCCATCCACTGCAGCCATAAGGATGTGCCCGTATGATCCTACCGCATACTGGCACGCAACACCTTCCCTTGCTGAAATTACTCGGCGTACTGAAGCCAGACTAAACCGCCATATGACCTAACAAGCCACCCCAAATGCCGAACCAATTACCCAATTCCTTCCCCCGATACCCTTGCCAAAAAACGCAAATGCCCGCAGCCACGTTGCAAATATACGAGGGTGAGCCTTCACCGGCGCTCCCCTCCCTCTACTTATCCTTCCTGGAATCACTTGGCTTAACCTAATCCATGTGAAACTGTTCCCGGGGGAGCAGCGAAACTATTGCTACACGTTCCCCATTCAAATCTTATCCCTCACATCCTCCAGCAAGTGAGCCCCCCCAGCGGGCCTTTGAAGCACCCATACCTCTCACACTTGGCCACTGTCAGCCAGACGCACCACCTCATCCCCCTCTTCGTTCCTCACCACTCACTCTGTCACAGCCCTTGCCGCCGCTGCCCGAAAATGCTCCCCTGCCGCCTCATGCGCCCTCACTCTGTCTGCCGCACCTGCGCCTACTAACCACCGAACCCGTCCATGCCGCCGGCGGTGCATGCGCACTCTCCACAACCGTATACACCACTTCAGTAAACCCCATACCTGGTCAAAACACCAACCCACTCGGCACTGCCGTGTCCGCAGCCGCCCCCCCCCAGCCCTGCCAAATCCACGGCCGTCTCACCCGACCGCGACCCGGCATATCCTGGAATAAAAATCACGCCATCCGGACGTCTGATTCATCCGTCGCTGCTTCCTCCTCCTCCTCGCTGGAGCCGACCGCCTCTGGCTCATGTAATGCAGACGCCGCCGAAGCGCTGCCACCACCACGGCCGTCCTCCTGGTACGCCGCGTGGGCACCATCCTCCAAGCTCCATCTTCTGTCCCGCGGCGACAACCCCGGAAACCGTCCCGTCCTACGGGCTGCCACCGCGGGCCTTATCTTCTGGCCTGACCCCCCCTTGCTACCTGCAAGGACAGGGGGTACCTGTGGCCCGACCCGCTGCCAGCAGACTCCCATCCAGAGCCGCCAGCCTCCTGTCCTCCTGGGCCCAGAAGGCATCCGTCCGCCGGGCCCTCCCCCCCTTGGGGGAGACCGCCGCTGCCGGGAGCTGCACGCCTGCTCTGGGTGACCAGGCGGGGACCACAGGGCCCCCGCCGTCACCCCCACGTACCGACGCCTCCCGGGCATCCGTCGCACCATGCTCGCCTGCCCTGGTGCCGGACCCCTTGCTGGCTGCAGCCCCCCGCTCCCCCCCCCCATCCACCCGCGGGGGGGGGGGAGGTAACGCTGGCCTCCGTCCTCGCCGGGCGCTCTCCTGGCCAGGAGCCGCCGCATCCAGCCCTCCTGGGCCCCATGAAAGCCTCTGTCCGCTGGGCCCTCCCCCTCCTGGGGGAGACCGCCGCGGCCGGGAGCTGCAACCTGATCTGGGTGACCAAGCAGGAACTGCAGGGCCCCTGCCGTCACCCCCACTCACCGACGCTTCCTGGGCACCCGTCGCCCCAGGCCCGCCTGCCCTGGTGCCGGACCCACCACTGGCTGCAGCTCCGCGGCCCCCCCCGCCTTCCGCGAGGGGTAAAGCTGGCCTCTGTCACCGCCGGGCGCTCTCCCCGTCCGGGAGCCGCCGCATCCAGCAATCCAGGCCGCGGCTCGGACCGGAAGTAGGCCGCAGCCAAGCCACGCCCCCCTCCCGGCTGCCGCGGCCCGGACGGAGATTCCTCCCGCGGCCGGAGCAGCAGCTGAGTACTGCCCTGCCCACGTCCTACCGCGGAGGGTCCCCGAAGGGGCTCTCGCATCTCCTCCTCGCTCCCCCCCGCACACGGCAAGTACCTGAGATATGAGGGAGGGGGGACGCCGCCCGCAGCTGACAGGGGAGCGAGGGGAAAGTGCCAACGGGTTAACCCCCAGCAGCCAAGACGTGGGACCGCGCTGCCAGGGGCCCGTGCACTGCCATGATGAATCCGCTGCTCCCGGGTAGCAGCCATCCTGTCGCACGTCCGGATCGTTCCATATCCGGAAGTCTGGTGATGTGAGGGGCTGGGGAACCTCCATCATGACGTCCTTGTACAGATCTTTGTGTCCTTCTAAATACTCCCACTCCTCCATGGAGAAATAGAAGGTGACGTCCTGACACCTTATAGGAACCTCTCCAGTCAGATCGTTCCATATCCGGAAGTCAAGAGAGAGGGGGTAAGTCAAAGTCCTTTACTTACACCCCTCAACTGTCCCACCTCTTCCTCCAGGGAACTCCTCCTACCCACCAATCCCTTTACTCTGCCTTATAAACAAACCATTCCTGTTTCCATTAACCCCATCACTCCTTCCCTTCCCTCTAGTCATGTCGCCCCTCCACCCTATGGGTTCCATGGCTTTCTTAGCCTAAAAGGCCCGTTACACGCTACGATATATTTAACGATATGTCGTCGGGGTCACGTCGTTAGTGACGCACATCCGGCACCGTTTGACATATCGTAGAGTGTGACAGCTACAAGCGACTGTGATCGTGCAAAAATACCTTATCGTTGCTCGTTGACACGTCGTTCATTTTCTAAAAATCGAACGTCCTTCTGCGCGCTGGTTGTTCATTGTTCCCGAGGCAGCACACATCTCTCCGTGTGACACCCCGGGGACGATGAACTGCAGCTTACCTGCGTCCCGCCGGCAATGCGTAAAGAAGGAGGTGGGCGGGATGTTACGTCCCGCTCATCTCCGCCCATCCGCTTCTATTGGGCGGCCGCTGTGTGACGTCGCGGTGACGCCGAATGTCCCTCCCCCTTCAGAAAGTGGATGTTTGCCGCCCACAGCAAGGTCATTTGGGAGTTAACTACGTGTGACGGGGGTTATCGACTTTGTTCGACACGGGCAACAAATTACCCGTGCCGCACAAACAATGGGGGCGGGTGCGATCGCACATGCGATCCCACGAGAAATCGTAGCGTGTAAAGCAGCCTTTAGTGTCTTTGAAAATCTGAAGCTGTTACAATAAGCTAAATAAAACTGAACATGTGTGCAGCAATTGCAGATCTTCATTCTTATAGCGTTTAGAACTTTTTCAAGTGTGTTACAGAGCAGATCCACCTTAAATAGATGCTGTGTGCCCAAAATCATAGTTTTACATTGTTGGTAAGGGGTGCGACCACTTCAAGTGCCTAGGGCAGCACGAAGGCCAAATACAACCCTGACGACGTTAGAAATCCATCACACAGGCCGCAATATATCTCTCACACAAGAAAAGACTCAGACCAAGTAAAGAAAGTTAAACTAAGTGATATTTATTATAGTTTAGTATGTGTTATATGTATATGTTTGCTACCTCTCATCACTCACGAAGAGCGTACAGCGACACTCAGGTCAGGAAAAACCCCCAGTGGAGGAAACCTGCAGGGAATCCATGGCCGCTGTACTGCCCTTCCTCCGGGCATACTAAGGGAGGTTAACACTATAAATCATTCAGTGTGTGTTTGTATGTATGTGCGGTATGTTAGTATTTGTGGATGTATTATGATGTATTATGTGTGTTTTTTATGTGCATGCGTGCATTATACATTACCCGCTCCTTTTGTTGGTCATCTATCATGGTCTTTACCTCTCGGGCAGCAGTATCTCCTAGTGAGAAATGAATGTACAAAAGATGTAAGAACCATGACTGTATTTTGTATTTACCTGACATACAGAATACTATTTCACAGTTTAGTTATATCAATGATTTCCTACTTCTCTATGGCATTAATAATTACTTACCATTGGTGATATTAGTCATGGATCTCAACTGATGTCCCAGGGTCCACTTTTGTGTCTTTCCGGCTAATGATGTTTCCATTCACTTCCCACTTGCATGGATGCAAAATGATGTTTCTGCAGCGGGCACAGGATGGCGGCCTCCTCCATGGGCCATGGACTTTGAGCTCCCATGCATGCCTCTTCTCGTACCCAATAGCCCAGCTGTGATGGATTCGCCGGTTTCTCATCCACACCCAATGGGAAGGGTCTTGTGCCATGATCTGGAATGACATCTTATATAATGAAACTTGTCTTCACTTGACAGATATCTATATATATATATATATACACATATACTGTATTTTTCAGATTATAATACGCACTTTTCCTCCAAAAATTTGGGAGGAAAATGAGAGTGGGTGCAGTGCTGGCTGCTGGGCGCTGTTCTGGCTGCGGCAGGGACTGTGCTGGCTGCGGCGGGGACTGTGCTGGCTGCAGCGGGGGCTGTGCTGGCTGCGGCTGGGGCTGTGCTGGCTACGGTGAGCACAGTGCTGGCTGCTGTGGGGGCTGTGTGGAGCAGGGTGGTGTGGTGGGTGAGATGCTCTGTCTGCGGTGTGGGCTTTAAATAATGGAACCCGCAGTCGGCGCGTGCACATATGGAGCTCTTGGCTCAGATCTGATCTGTACATGCGTGTCTTCGGTCCATTGATCTCTCAGCAGTGAACTTAAGGAAAATACTGCACGGAGGTGGCGCGTGCACAGATGAGATCTGGGCTTGTCATCGAGCCGAGATCTCAATCTGTGCACGTGAAAATGCTGGGCGCCATTTCTTTGAAACCCTCCAACAGAGCATCTGTGACATCCGCCGCACCGCCCTGCTCCACACAGCCAGAACACCCTCCGCAGCCAGCACAGTGACCACCGCAGCCAGCACAGTGCTCACCGCAGCCAGCACAGCCCCCACCGCAGCCAGCACAGTCTCCACCACAGCGCCTGCAGCATCGCCCTACTCCAGCACCACCCCTGCCTCCTGTGACACTGCTGCGGCCCCCGTCCGGTATGACACCACTGGACTATAAGACAGATCCCATTTTTTATTACCTTTTTTATCTTTAAATTTGGGGTTTGTCTTATAATCTGGTGCGTCTTATAAAACAAAAAATACGGTATACTTACCAGATCACATGTGGCCCGGTCCACCCAAGCTCTGAAGTCCATCCGGAGGAGCAGCTGGTTGCGTTGGTAATGCAGCTCTTCTTTCCGCTGTTCCCAGGTTCTTCCTAACGCCCACGCGTAGATTTCTTCACGGAAGTCAACGTCCTCTTCAAATTGGTTGGCTAAGAAGCTGAAAAAAAGACAAACATTATGACCCATATATATTGTAAGTGCAAAAGGAAGGGGTGAATATAAATGATACAATGATGTAAAAAAAACAGTCAATATGGACCCCAAGTAAGTCATAAGGCCGCATAGTATGGTTCTGATCACACGTTTTTCAGCTTTATTTTTTCAGTGTTTTTTCGTGTAAATTAGAAACTGCTTTTTATCAAAAGCTTTAAGATTTCAGAAATCTCATGCACGTGTTGTCTTTTCTTTCTGAATTTGAGAACTGCGGCATTTTGAAATCTGCAGCATCTCAGTTGTTGAAAAATGGGCATTTTGACAGCAGCAATTTACTTCCCAGAGAGCAGATTTTAGCTGCAGAAAACCCCCACAAGAATCATGTGTTTGAACACAGCCCAAGATATATAGGCTTTCTATTTTCTCTTTGCAGATACAATGATAAAATATTTTTTACTTTCCAATCAGATAATGACCATAATTGCGTTTCCGTCTATAATTGATAAATCTAATATAAAATACCGGATCCACAATTATTGAGAGTTTTGCTAAAAATATGTTTTCATGAAAACACTTGCAGGGATGGAAAGAAGTTCTCTCTATATTCCTCGGTGCTCAGTCCGGCTCTCTTGAAGTACACGAGGACCATGGCCAGGAGATACTAGAGGAAGAAGACAAAAAGTTATATTTTGGAAATGTTTTTACACAGTAGATAACTGTATGTCGCTGTATTTTATGATGAATAATGTCATTCTGTAATCTGAACAGAAAGGTCACAGATTATTGTGCACCTGTAATACCTCTCTACTAGTATGTGGATGTAAAATGTAAATTCCGATAAAAAGGGAACCCGTCATCAGGAAACTAGACCTTAGAAAAGGCCTTTCACTGATGATTGCATCAATACTTTGCTTGTAGTGTTTCCTCACTCTTCTCTCAGTGACCGGCCTTCCCTAGCTGAGATTCTGCACCAGGTGCCATCATTGCCCACAGATGTCTCCTCAGAGGCGGTGGCGCATGCGCAGTAAGCTCCTGATGACGTTAGCTAATCTACACATGCGTCTCCCCATCGGATGAGATGACCGTGGGCAATGATGGCACCTAAGGGGTATAACATCTTGATGACAGGTTCCATGTAAAGACATTGCCTGGCTTATTGTTCTTGTATTTATACAGGTACCTTGTCAGAAATCCTTAAACAGATGTCTTTTGCCAAAAATAGCTGGATATCCTCATCTCCTGGGAGAAAAGTTAAAATAAGATTATTTAGATTTAGATTTAAAATATTTAATAAATTACACGTCATTAAATCTGATTTCTGTAATGTTAACCCCTTCCTGATATATAAGGTAATGCAATAGTATATCAGGTCCCAGTTTGTGATACATTGTTGTGGATAAATACGGCTCTTCTGCGTGGTAGGTGCTCAAGTAGGATCCAGTCCCGTAAGTAGCAAAGAGCAAATACTTGGCACTCAAATAGGTGGATAAACTGGTATTTTATTGAGTGATATTGACCAGATACAGCACAGACGTTTCGGTATAACACAGACCTTCATCAGTGTACAGTGTAGACGATCTGCTCCGCTGGTGAGTGATAGTAGCGCTGGTGTAGATCACGGTGTCCTCCGCTGTGTGGCAAAATCGCCTGTGCTGTATCTGGTCAAGATTACTCAATACAATACCAGTTTCTTCAACTATTTGAGAGCCAAATATTTGCTCTTTTCCAGTTTGTGATACAAAAGGAAACAGAAAAAAAGTAATGTTATTTGTATCACTGTGTCCGATCTATCAAAGTATAACATTAATTAAACTTATCAGCAAATGTCCAAAGGAGAAATTATCCAAATGCCAGAATTGTGTATTTCAGTCACTGTAACACCACAAAAAGGGATCAAAATGTTGTATCTTTCCCAAATCTTATCTACAAAAATGTCATCTTGCTAAATGGCGACATAGGCAGTTTTTTTATTTTTTTTTTTATGAATTTCCAATGTTTTTTATTAGATAAAAGAAACCTGTCATGTGACTCATGGTGTCCAATCCGTGGGCAGAATGAATCAGAGCCCGGCTACACGATTGCAGCTAAGTATGTTATTCTCTAAAATGACGTTTCAGAAGGGATAAAGTTAGAGGATTCGGCTGAGGACTATAACTGGACTAGTCTCGTCTCCAGCTATGGTCTCTGGCCGGATGAGGAAACTTTACTCTCTGAAATGTTGGTGCGTTTCAGACAACAACATAAATGGAGCAAACGTATAGTCGGCCCTGATTCCTGCTGCCTGTAGTTTGGTATCGCGGTAATTTTACTGACCTGGCAAATCCTACTTTTACAATGCAAAGAATAAAAAAGAATAAAACACCCAAAAAAAAACAAAAAGCAAAAAAACAATATCAGATTTATGTGTTATTGTGCAATTTCACCTCACTTGGAATTTTGATCCTGTTTTCCAGTACATTTAATGATAAAGTGAATGGTGATATTCAAACGTACAATCCATCCCTCAAAAAAATCAAGTCCTCATATGGCTATGGGGATGGGAAAATTACAAAGTTTTGGCTGTTGGAAGAAGGAAACATGAAAAGCCCAAAAACATAAAATCACCATGTTATGAAGAGGTTAATGTTGATGGACTATCCATAGCAGCGTCCACTTCAATGGTTACCAAGACAGAACACTACATATACAGGTGTGGCCATATCCGTCCTGTACTGCTGCTCACTCCTATTCACTTCAATGGGACTCAGATGTAGTGACATGCAATATCAGCCACGGCACAACCGTATGGTGTAAAGCCAAGGTAATCAGCGAAGAGGATATTCCTCTCACTAGAGTACTGAATTATCAGCACCAAGCTGATAGATGGGGCTGCAGAAGTCAGATCCCCACTAAACACGATAACCCAACAGTCAGGAAATGTTACCAAGCAGATTAAAGAAAGCAGCCCGTTCTTCTGGACGCAGGTTAAGCTCCTTCATCTTCTTTTGGCAATTTTCTATAATGGTGGTCTGTGAACTGTGATATTACAGTAGATATTTCAATCAGATATTCCAGTGTTATAATATACAAATACAGATCGGTACTAATTAATACATTTACAATTAACTCTTTCATGACATCTGCCAAATACACATGAGGGGCATGTTGGGTCCATAAGGGGAGTTAAAAATTATCTAAAATTATTAACTGAAGAGAACATTCGAATCACTCCCATTTATGTTATTAACTACAATTTTTTACTGTATATATGTATATATATATGTATATATATATGAGGTGAAATAAGTATTGAACGCACCAAAAAATTTCAGTGTTTGTGTGAAAGATTTAGCCAAAATCACACTTGAGCAATGCATGTTACTAGTTTCATCATGCAGGAGGCGTTTTGAAGCTGCTTTAGTATTAAATTTCAACGAGCGTGTTCAATACTTTTTCCCTGTGTGACTTCCCATTATTACACATTACTAAGTTTATGGACATCTATCGTCTCTTTGCCTGTGTGGGTTGGATGGCTTGTTACCTACATCTGGTGACAAATTTTATTTTTACAAAAAAATATTTTTTCTGTATGGACTTCAGGTCTATTGCTTAGTGCAGTGTGATTCACACGGCTTTGACACATGAGGAGCTGCTGTTTAGGTGTGATTTGAAAATCTACTTATACCATTGCATTGAGACTGATGTAGCTATTCTACTATGACATTTGGTCACTTCTAGTTATCTCTTATGGTTTTTGACACCTTAATATACAGTATAAACCCAAGCTGTAGCCTTGTAAATATACTGCCAATGGTTGTATGCAAATTGTATATCATTATTACATGGCATTATATATTTTACCCTCGATGGCCATTATTGATGGTGATTTACTTATTTTTTTGAGTAGTGCAATTCATATTGTCTCTGTTGGTATCATTGAATTTTTTGTATTTTTCAAGTGGAATAATTTCCTGTTTCTATGTATCAGCATCTATTTGTAAAAATGCTTTTAATCCTGAATTTAAAATATTTGTAATAAAAATATATTTTCAGGCTCAATATACTCAATGTTTTTTTGCTTATGGATTTATACATATTAGAAAAATAGAAATCTGAAAATGGTGGCGTGCATTTGTAGTTCACTCCCATGTCACTACCTTGTAAGACCACCTTTCACAACAATTATTGCTGTGAGGATTTTGGGGTATGTCTCTTCCACCTTTGCAAATCTAGAGGCTGACATTTTTGCCCATTCTTCTTTTGTAAACTAGCTCTTGCTCAGTGAGATTGGATGGAGAGTGTCTGTGAACACAATTTTTCAAGTCTTGCCTCAGATTCTCAGTGGGATTTAGGTTTGGAGTTTAGGATCATTTTCCTGCTGGAAGGTGAACCCTTCTCCCCAGTCTCAAGTCTTTTTCAACCTGCAACAGGTTTTCCTGTATTTAGCTCCATCCATCTTCCCATCAACTCTGACTAGCTTCCCTGTGCCTACTGAAGTTGCTGAAGATGATGCTGCCTTCACCATGTTTGACGGTGAGGATGGTGTTTTCAGGATGATATGCAGTTTCAGTTTTCCACCACACATAGCATTTAGCATTTATCCCAAAAGGTTCTACTTTGGTGTCATCTGACAAGAGCACCCACTTCCACATGATGAGGCCAAGAAGCAAGAAGAAAGGGCAATAGTTTCAGCCTCTAGATGTGCAAAGCTGGCAGAGACATACCTCACAAGACTGGCAGCAGTAATTGCAGTGATAGGTGGTCCTGCAAAGTATCAAACCACAAGGGGCTGAATAAAAATGCACCTCACAATTTTCAGATTCCTAATTTTAAAATATTTAGAAAAGCTTATTTCATTTCCTTTACATGTCACAAATACTTGGTAGATTATGTTGGTAAATCACAAAAAAATCCCAATAAATCACATTAGTGTAATGTGAAAAAAATGTGGAAAGGTTCAAAGGGTATGAATAGTTTTTAAAGGCACTGTAGATATATAAATAAATATGTGGTATTGCTGCATCCTTAAAAGTTCAATTCATCAAAATATAAAATATGTCATATATAAAGTGAAATCAGTAAATCAAAAAATTTAAACATTGGAAATGTCATTTTAAGTTGTTGCATCTCTGCAAAAAAATGCAATAAAAACTGATCAAAATATCATAAATAAACAAAACTAGTGTAATTAAAAAATCCATCAGCTCGGCTGTAAATAAGGAAAGGAACAAAACAGACCTCACAAGGCTCCATCCATGGAAAAATGGCAAAGAAAATGGCAGCAGAATAAAAAATGTTTACAACTTATTGAAAATTTTTTCACCAATTAAATAATAAAAAAATACTATATATATCTATACTATATATCGGACTATAAGACACACCGGACTATAAGACGCACCCTGGTTTTAGAGGAAGAAAATAGGAAAATAAAACTTTAAGCAAAAAAATGTGGTCATGACACACTGTTATGGAGCGAGGATCTGCTGCTGACACTGTTATGGGGGTAATGTCCCCAAATTCTCTACTAAGGTACCCCATCCTGGTAATGATCCTCCTGCCTTGTATATGATCCTGCTATAAACCCCCATCCTGCTCATATACCAGCATCCTGCTCATATTCCCTCATCCTGTTCATATACCCCATCCTGTTCATATACCCCCATCCTGTTCATATACCCCCATCCTATTGATATTTCCCCCATCCATCCTGCTCATATACTCCCATCCTGCTCATATACTCCCATCCTGCTCATATACTCCCATCCTGTTCATATACCCCCATCCTGTTCATATACCCCCATCCTGTTCATATACCCCCATCCTGTTCATATACCCCCATCCTGCTCATATACTCCCATCCTGTTCATATACCCCCATCCTGTTCATATACCCCCATCCTGTTCATATACCCCCCATCCATCCTGCTCATATACTCCGATCCTGCTATATGCCCCCATCGTGCTCATATACTCCCATCCTGTTCATATACCCCATCCTGTTCATATACCCCCATCCTGTTCATATACCTCCCATCCATCCTGCTCATATACTCCCATCCTGCTATATGCCCCCATCGTGTTCATATACTCCCATCCTGTTCATATACCCCATCCTGTTCATATACCCCCATCCTGTTCATATACCCCCATCCTGTTCATATACCCCCATCCTGTTCATATACCCCCATCCTGTTCATATACCCCCCATCCATCCTGCTCTCATATACTCCCATCCTGCTATATGCCCCCATCGTGCTCATATACCATCCTGGTGTATGGCCTGTATCCTATAGCACAGAGAAAAAAATAAACGTTTATACTCACCTTTTCCTCACTCCCTCCAGCACCGATCATCTTTCTCTCAGCGGCAATGACCTGTGTGTGTGGAGCCGTTCCCCTGCAGCACGCGATGTCTTCCTGTCTGTGCCGATCAGCCCAGATCAGCTGACCGGCACAGACAGGAAGACATCGCGTGCAGCAGGGGGACGGCTCTACACACGGGGACGGGTGAGTGTACTGATTCACTGCACCCGGCGATGATGATGACGCGCGGGGGGCAGTGAATACAGCCGCACATGATCACTCCAGGCTGTAATTGCCAGGGGTGATCATGCGGACCGGCTCTTTACTATGCGCGCGCCCCGCTCATCCTCCCGCCCACCTGTCAGTGCCGGCTTCAGCGCTGAGAGATGGGCGGGAGGATGGGCGTGCATATGTAATGAGCGGGCTCCACCGCAGCACCCTCGTTTCCATCCGCAGCCCTATAGTCAGACCATAAGATGCACCCCCAACTTTCCCCCAACATTTGGGGGGAAAAAAGTGCGTCTTATGGTCCGAAAAATACGGTAATTGACCCTATTCTCTGTAATTGTGCTAAGCTGGAGAATCATGTTGCCAGGACACTTTTACTATACAAATAACCGTAACACAAACCCATAAATAATGGAAGAACACTGATTACTTTTGGAATTTCCCCTACTTGGACTTTTATTATACTGATTCTCCAGTACGTTGTAGGGTAAAATGAACAAGGTCAATAAAATGATATATGTTCCTGGAAAAAAAATACCGGGCAGCGTATTTTCACCTATGTGGATGGACGGGGAGAAAAACAAAAATGGCTGAATAAAAATTGTCTGCAGTGTGAAAGGGTTTATAAGAAATGACAAATTGTAATGTAAGTAAGCTGCATGACCCGACCTTAGCGCTGTCATCTTGGAAGAACGGGAAATGGCAAAAAAACTTTTGAGTGTTGAGCCATAAATATCATATCAGATAACCTGTAATGAATAAGTGTGGACTCTATATTGGGGGATTATAACATTAATAAATCTCACGTCTCTTCTTCATAAAGAGCGATCAGCTCTCTCTTCCTCTTCTTGCTCATCTTTTCTTCCTGGGAGTCTTAGAGAGAAAAGAAGATCACCATGAACATCTTCCAGAGACTTTACAGAGACCTATATTACCATGAGCTTGTAATATAAGAGCTGGACCTCTATTATATCATGGGCACACCTATAGGCAATACACAGGGTTGGTCTCACACCCCGCCCCGATGTCGGAGGGAGCCCAATAGCCACATGAAATGGCTCATGGTGTATGAGAGCCCTGCTACACTTGGTATTGAGGCCCTTGGGCTTCATACCTCAGCATTATAAAGGTATACATTATATTGGCTCATGGTGTATGAGGGCCCTGCTACACATGGTATTGAGGCCCATGGGCTTCATACCTTAGCATTATGTAGGCATATATTGGTCTTTTTTGTGGCCTAGTCACTAAGACTGACATTGTGTTAATTCCAGTGTACAACCGTAATGAAGGGATCCCTGAATGTTGCCCTAAAATCATGAATCATTACACCTGGTGTATTCGGCGCATCTCCTAAGTTGTGCGCTCCTCCCTAAAAATGCTCCTCCAATCAGAAACGGGAGTAGCATTCCTGGAGTATGAAACGCCGGCACTTTTGTTTAATTTGATAAGCGGGCACTGCATGCCCACTTTTGCCCTGCCTTCTCCCAGCTCTTTCCATTTTGGCAGAGCTTCTTTAAATGTGCATAGAAATGCGTAAATTCACAACATTATTGTGTAACTTTGTGTTTTTAATGATTTACGCCTGATTTCTGGTGAACACACTAAAAAATCTTATCCTTTGTGTTTCCCTATTAAGTATAAATACATATTCAGTAATTACATGATATAATAAAAGTGCTATAATTGTATTTGTTCTGGAAGATCACAGTTCGGCCACCCTGGACCCTGTCATTTCACATAACCCCTATATATGTTCTGCCCCTCTCTAGTCCAATCCCCCCCAAAATGCTAATAACCATGAAATAATAATGAAGACTAACACCGAATTACTGGGTGATTCCCTATTGTCCTACATCTTGGATCCATTCATCAGACAAAATTGGGGAATGTTAATAACCAAAGGGGCGTACATCTTTGAACCTTTTTACATGATCAGCTGTGGTTGGTTTTCTGAAAATAGTTGCAATATGGGCACATGCACTTTATGGATTAATGAGATATAGGAGAGAAATGTTTACATTTAACCAACACCCCGCCATCACAGTTCTGATAACCCCACTTTACGCCCATCCCTATCCCAGCAGTTGATACATCCGTGCCTTGAAATAGGATATATGTATCCATTGTTTTCCTATCCAGTGTTGTTATTATTATTTTTTTTGGGGGGGGATATTTAATCCTTACCACTTGGAGATATATTTAACATAAACATTCCTTTTGCATGTTATACTCCTTGTTACTTTGTTTTTAGAATTGGGGAATGGAAGTGATGAGTCTTGGGTGTTTCTCAGGTCACCACCATTTATCTACTTTCTGGAGAATGTAGGTGAAAATCTTTGAGTTTATTAATAAAGTCCTTTCTCTTTCTTTGGTAAACAGCTAACTGACATTGGCTCTGGATGACATGGAGCGGTAATACAAGGTAATAAATGATGGTAATTTACCACTGATGACTTGAAGACAGTTGGTGTTATCTTCCAGAAGATGTTGATGTGCAGTAGGGGGTCTTCTTCCTCCAAAAATGTAACAATGTTCGCTAAATCACTTCTGAAACAAAGTGAAGCCTGTACTATCTCTATAAAAGCAATAGCAGACTGGCACCAACTGACGGTTTTTTCTAGTCTTATAAAGAAATTCTGCGATTCTATTGGTTGAAGCTTGTGGCACCCACCATGATGGTTTATTCTCTAGCAAATTTAAAGAGAAAGTACGCTCAGATAATGTACAGTAATGTTGGATTTGAAATATGAGGTGTCCAATTACGTAAATTAAGAATCTGAAGTTATCTTTATATTTTCAATCCTTCTTTTTATTGCCATTGGTGGGTGCCATGTTGTTATACAGTGGAAACCAGAAGTTTACATACACGATCTAAAAAGACACATCTGCATGTTTATCTCACTATCTGACATGAAATCAGAATAAACCTTTCCTGTTTTAGGTGAATTGGGAACAAAAATTATTGATATTTAGTAAATGCTGTTAGGGCCAGGTGGACGGGCAGACCCAGGAGGTGGATCCACTGGGCCGAACTCCTCACTGAAGGCAAGGGGTCCGGTAGCCGGAGTACTACAGGTAGCAGGATAGTCCGTGCAAAATAGTGGAATGTAGAAGTCCCTGGGACCACGGAGTCACAGATGGTAGTCCGGGTGACGGAGCTCAGGTTCGGAGGCCAAGATGTTGTCAGGCAGAGTCCGGAACTGATGGAGCGAGAGGACGGGTCACCACAGGGATCAAAGATGGTACGGACTGACGGGATGGCAGATAGTCAGCGTGCGGGGTTCGGGAATCGGAAGGACCGGATGGCGAGACAGGAGCGGCTCTAGAAGAGAGAGAGGTGAGTATCACAGAGATACAAGGAGACCTTATTTCTAGCTTAGGAAACACGAAGAACAGGCCCCGCCCACTTGGACATTAAACCCCTTTATACCCTGTACCTGTGTGTTCAATATCCTGTCTGTGGACGCTGGCCCTTTAAGAAAGGGTCAATGACCGCGCGCCCTAATGCGCATGCGCGAGGCCCGGGTGCCAGAAGCCAGGGCAGGGAGCGGCGAACAGGAGGCAGGGGAGCCGGGCTGGAGCGAAGCTGACAGCGGACGCTGGGAGCGGGGACCGGGACGCCTGGGGATCCTAGGTGAGGAGGCCTGGAGGCTGTGGAGCGGGGGACTCCGGACAGAGGAGCCGGGGAGCGAGCCAGGGAAGCCGGGGAGCGTGGCAGAGGAGCCGGGGAGCTGGACAAGGGACCCGGGGAGCGTGGCAGGGGAGCCGGGGAGCTGGACAGGGGACCCGGGGAGCGTGACAGTCTTGTTCCTGGCACAAGAGGAGCAGGCTGAGACAAAAGAAGCGACGTCTGTGCGAAGGGATGGCCACCAGTAGTGACGTACAATTGTACTCCATGTTCTCTTCTGACCAGCATGGCCGGCTGTTTTCGAGGCATGGCCCCAGTGCAACACTTTTTGTCTGTCGGTTTCAGAGACATAGGTCTTCCCGGGCGGTATCTGGGCCAGGGTGACAGGAGCCACCGGAATGATTTTACTAGGGCATATGATGGGCTGGGATGTCTCCTCCTCCTGCTCCATGGGCATGAATGACCTGGACAAGGCATCTGCGCGTACATTCTTGTCCGCGGGTCGGAAATGGAGCTGGAAATCGAACCTGGCAAAGAACAAGGACCACCTGGCTTGCCGTGGGTTCAGTCGCTGAGCTGACCGCAGGTATTCCAGGTTCTTGTGGTCCGTGTAAATGATCACGGGGTACACTGCTCCCTCCAGAAGGTAGCGCCATTCCTCCAGAGCCAGTTTGACTGCCAATAGCTCTCGGTTACCGATGGTGTAGTTGCGTTCAGGCGCAGAGAAGCTCTTGGAGAAGAAACCGCAAGTAACCATCTTCCCGGAGGAGGACTTCTGCATGAGCACTGCTCCGGCTCCCGAGGAGGAGGCATCCACCTCCAAGGTGAACTGTCGGTTTAACTCCGGACGGTGGAGCACAGGGGAGGAAGCAAATGCCCGTTTCAGGGAGCCAAACGCGGCGTTGGCCGCAGGTGACCAGTCCTTTGGATTAGCCCCCTTCTTGGTCAAGGCGGAGAGAGGTGCAGTCAGAGCAGAGAAGTGAGGGATGAACTGACGGTAATAGTTTGCGAATCCCAGAAAGCGTTGGATTGCCTTCAGTCCAGAAGGAGGGGGCCAGTTGAGAATGGCAGAGACCTTCTCCGGATCCATCTGCAGGCCGGTATCGGAGATTACGTAACCCAGGAAGGGAAGAGAAGACTGCTCGAAGACACACTTCTCGTACTTAGCGTACAGACGATTCTCCCTCAGTCTTTGTAGTACCAGCTGCACGTTCTCTCTGTGGGTCTGGAGGTCCGGAGAAAAGACCAGGATGTCATCAAGATACACCACCACACAGACGTAGAGAAGGTCTTGGAACACGTCGTTCACCAATTCCTGAAAGACTGCTGGAGCGTTACACAGGCCGAAGGGCATCACACAGTATTCATAGTGCCCATCGCGAGTATTGAACGTGGTCTTCCATTCGTCCCCTGAGCGGATGCGGACCAGGTTGTAGGCACCCCGAAGATCCAACTTGGTGAACACACGAGCTCCTCTAAGCCGATCAAACAATTCGGGGATGAGCGGCAGGGGGTACTTATTTTTCACGGTGATTTGGTTCAATCCCCGGTAGTCTATGCATGGGCGTAGGTCGCCTTCTTTCTTCTTAACGAAGAAGAAGCCTGCTCCAGCAGGAGAGGAGGATCTCCGACTGAATCCCCTTGTCAGGTTCTCTGTGATGTAGGTAGACATGGCCCTTGTTTCGGCAGGAGACAGCGGATATATCTGACCTCGAGGTGGTGTAGTTCCCGGGAGCAGCTCGATGGCACAATCGTAAGGACGATGTGGCGGAAGTACCTCTGATTCCTTTTTGTCAAAGACGTCCGCGAAGGACCAGTAGGCCGAGGGCAGTCCTGGTAGGGACTCTGGAACCGGAGGTCGTCGGATGGGTTGTATGGTCTTCAGACAGTTCTCGTGGCAAGAGGAGCCCCATCGGGTGATTTCACCAGTACCCCAGCTGACTGAGGGTTCGTGTGTCCGTAACCAGGGGAGTCGCAGCAGGATTTGATGGGACATGTGTGGGAGGACGTAGAGAGCGATGTTCTCGGTGTGCAGGGCACCGATACGCAGTTCCACCGGCTTGGTGATCCACGAGATGGTGTCAGAGAGGGGTCTCCCATCCACAGAGGCAATCACAAGGGGTTTGTCGAGTGGAGTAACAGGCACCTGGTACTTGTCCACCGTGGCCTGCTGGATGAAATTGCCTGCTGCCCCGGAATCGAGGTACGCCTCGGCCGTGAACCGCGTCTCTCCCGTTGTCACTTGAACAGTCCACGTCACCGGGTCTGAGAGAGTCCCAGCACCTAGGGTGGCCTCTCCTACCAACCCTAGGCTTTGGAGTTTCCCGGCCTCTCTGGACAGGAGCGTAGAAGGTGTGTGCCCTCTCCGCAGTAGAAGCAGAGGCCCTTGGCGAGCCGTTCTGCTCGGCGTTGTTCAGACGGCCGCAAACGGTCGATCTGCATGGGCTCGTGGACGGAGACACCAGATGCCGTTGACTGAAGTACGGCGGGCTTCTGCGGAGGAGAGGAATGCCGTATCGGACGTCTCTCACGGGACACCTCTTTGGATCATTCCTGAAAGCGAAAGTCCACTCGAGTTGCTAGGGCAATCAGGGCATCCAGGGTGGACGGCACGTCACGACCAGCCAGCTCATCTTTAATTCGACCCGAGAGACCTTCCCAGAAGGCGGCGGTTAGAGCCTCATTGTTCCACCCGAGTTCCGAAGCCAAGGTGCGAAAACGGATGGCATATTGACCCACCGTCAGAGTCCCCTGACGTAACCGGAGGAGAGATGAGGCAGACGCGGAGGCGCGTCCGGGCTCATCAAAGGTGCCACGAAATGCCTGCAGGAACTCCTGGATGTTAGTGGTCACAGGGTCCTCCTTCTCCCACAAGGGGTTCATCCACGCCAGTGCCTCACCCTCTAGATGGGACATCATGAACGCGAC
The DNA here is from genome assembly GCF_048569485.1 of Anomaloglossus baeobatrachus. Classification (NCBI taxonomy): domain Eukaryota; kingdom Metazoa; phylum Chordata; class Amphibia; order Anura; family Aromobatidae; genus Anomaloglossus; species Anomaloglossus baeobatrachus. The sequence goes on along the minus strand of NC_134353.1, from coordinate 538,970,703 downwards.
CTTGGCTTGGTCGGAGGCAAACAAATGCGGCAGCAGCTTGAAATGGAGGGAGCATTGGTTTATGAATCCCCTGCAGGTCTTGGGATCTCCGGCGTACCGGGGTGGTGAGGCCAGACGAAGCCTGGAAGCATCCGAGGAGGCTGCCACGGGAGCTGGGGCCGTGGATTGTCCAGTGGAAGCTCGAGATGCCGAAGATGTAACCGACGCTTGTAGCGTGTTCAGGCGGGCGTCCACAGAAGACATAAAGTTCAGCATGCGGGTCTGGGTCTCACGCTGGCGTGTGAGTTCCTCCTGCAAGGCCGCTAGTGCTTCGGCGGGATCCATGGCCTGTTCTTACTGTTAGGGCCAGGTGGACGGGCAGACCCAGGAGGTGGATCCACTGGGCCAAACTCCTCACTGAAGGCAAGGGGTCCGGTAGCCGGAGCACTACAGGTAGCAGGATAGTCCGTGCAAAATAGTGGAATGTAGAAGTCCCTGGGACCACGGAGTCACAGATGGTAGTCCGGGTGACGGAGCTCAGGTTCGGAGGCCAAGATGTTGTCAGGCAGAGTCCGGAACTGATGGAGCGAGAGGACGGGTCACCACAGGGATCAAAGATGGTACGGACTGACGGGATGGCAGATAGTCAGCGTGCGGGGTTCGGGAATCGGCAGGACCGGATGGCGATACAGGAGCGGCTCTAGAAGAGAGAGAGGTGAGTATCACAGAGACACAAGGAGACCTGACTCCTAGCTTAGGAAACACGAAGAACAGGCCCCGCCCACTTGGACATTAAACCCCTTTATACCCTGTACCTGTGTGTTCAATATCCTGTCTGTGGACGCTGGCCCTTTAAGAAAGGGTCAATGACCGCGCGCGCGCCCTAATGCGCATGCGCGAGGCCCGGGTGCCAGAAGCCAGGGCAGGGAGCGGCGAACAGGAGGCAGGGGAGCCGGGCTGGAGCGAAGCTGACAGCGGACGCTGGGAGCGGGGACCGGGACGCCTGGGGATCCTAGGTGAGGAGGCCTGGAGGCTGTGGAGCGGGGGACGCCGGACAGAGGAGCCGGGGAGCGAGCCAGGGAAGCCGGGGAGCGTGGCAGGGGAGCCTGGGAGCTGGACAGGGGACCGGGGGAGCGTGGCAGGGGAGCCGGGGAGCTGGACAGGGGACCCGGGGAGCGTGACAAATGCCAAAATAATGAGAGAAAGTGGTAATGTTACAATTTCATTAGTATTTGGTACCATTACCCTTAAACAGTATGACTTGGGTCAAACGTTTTGGATCTCCTTCCACAAGCTTCTCACAATAGTTGGTAGGAATTTGGGCCCATTCCTTCTGACAGAACTGGTGTAACTGAGCCATGTTTGTTGGTCGCCTTGCTCGCGTCTGCCTTTTCAACTTTGTACATACATTTTCAATGCGATTGAGATCAGGGCTTAATGATTGTAACTCCAAAACATTGACTTTATTATCCTTAGCCACTTTGTAATCAGTTTGACAGTATGCTTTGGGTCATTGTCCATTTGGAAGACCCATTTCCACCCAAGTGTTAAGTTCCTGGCTGATGTCTTGAGATGTTGCTTCAGTATTGCCACATAATCTTTTTCCTTCATGATGCCATTTATTTTGTGAAGTGTACTTGTCCATCTTGCAGCAAAACAACCCCACAACATGATGCTGCCACTCCTGTGTTTCACAGTTGGGATGGTGTTCTTAGGCTTCAAAGCTTCTCTGTTTTTCCTCCAAATGTAGCTATGGTCATTATGGCCAATCAGTTAATTTTAGTTTTGTCAGACCACAGGACATGTCTCAAAAAGGTCTTTCTTCCTGTGTGCATTTGCCAATATTAATCTAACTTTTTTATGTTTATTGGGGAGTAATGGCTTCTTCCTGGCAGAGTGGCCTTTCAGCCCATGTTGATAAAGTACATGCTTCACTGTGGATAATGACACAATCTTACCAGCTTCCACCAGCATCTTCACAAGGTCTTTTGCTTTTGTTCTTGAGTTGATATGCACATGTCTGACCAAAGCACGTTCATCTCTGGTACACAGAGCCAGTCTCCTCTCTGAGCGTTATGATGGCTCGACATTCACATCTTGTTTGTACTTGCATACAATTGTTTGTACAGATCAGCGACACCCCTTAAAGTATCTGGAAATTGCCCCCCAAGGATGAACCAGACTTGTGCAGGTCAAAAGCCTCTAAAGACATGACATCATTTTATGGCGTTTCCCATATTAATTTTTTTTAGTGTATGTAAACTTTTTACTTATACGTTTGGCAAACATAAATAACTTTGGCAATCCAAATTGACCTAAATTGGGAAAGATTAATTCTGATTTAATTTCAGATTGTGAGAAACATGCAGATATGTCTTTTTAGATAGTGTATGTAAACTTCTGGTTTCAACTGTATGTCATTTCTTTGGCTAATGTTCAATCAGCATTTTTATTAAAAGTGTTTGTGCCAAGTTTACCTAATTTGTGCCAGATTCTCAAAATTGATGTAAGGAAATATTTAACTTGGTATGAATTAGTTTAGGAGGCCTTACCTGGACGTTTGGAGTTCGATTACCAATCCTACATTTTCCACTTATGTGGCTGATAATTTGTTTGCAACCTCTGTGTTTTTCCACCTCCTCTTAGAATTTTTTTTTTTTAAACAACCTCTATGAGCGGTATGTCACATTGACTGACAATGAGCAGGGTCTGAAGAGAAGAGCACTCCAGCATGAACGACTGTATGCAGAAAGCCTGAAAGAGAGACGGCTAATGAGCAGGGTCTGATGAGCATCCCAGTATGGACGACTGTATACAAAAAGCCTGAAAAAAATGATGGCAAATTAGCAGGGTCTGAAGAAAAACCCCCAGTATGGACGACTGTATGCAGAGAGCCTGAGAAAAATGACGGCCAAAAAGCAGGGTCTGAAAAGAGCACTCCACCATGGATGACTGTATGCAGAGCGCCTGAGAAGAATGACGGACAATGAGCAGGATCTGAAAAGAAGAGTACCCCAGCATGGACGACTGTATGCAGAGAGCCTGAGAAAAAATAGTTTGGCTGGCTTTTCTTTTATAAAACATATTTTGTTAAATTATATCTGTTTTATTAAACACTTGTAGTCCATACTAAACTCCTCAACATTGAAATTGCAACACAAAGAAGAAAAAGTAATTGAATTATGGACATCTCTGGATTTATAGACATGTTGGTGATATGGAAATAGAAAAAATAGAAACAAAATATTGAAAATATTTTTTCTCACTATCAAGTATGAGCACCATACGCAAAAATAAATGCACTTGCACACCTTACCATGCTGTCAATGAGAGTATTAATGGTCATCTAAGAATGGTTCTACCATGCTGAATGCACTAGGGCACACACATCATCAAGATCTGCTGCTGAAACACTCTTTGCAATTGCTGACCAATGATATCTCAGATGTGCTTGAAAATAGACATGTCCAGAGATGCTACAGGCCATGGTAGCACGTTTAAGCCATGCAAGTGTGATGCCCCTGGACTATCAGGTCGTCACAGGGTATTGGGCAATCTGCCCTTCTTTGCAATATCCACCTCCTCCTTGGTTATGGGTCCCCAACTACATGGTGTTGCCTACATCAACCAATTAAAGTCCTAGGTACACTCTGGTACACACCGACCAGGCACACCAGTGGACGGCCTGAGTGGAATAGGGTCGCCTACTTGGGGGGGTTGGTAAGGGGAGGTCAGGAGTGTCAGGAGCAGGAGAGTGAAGTGTTGGAAGTCAAGGAGAGAGAAGGTAAGGAGCCGGGCTCCTTGGAAGCAACTGGGTAGCAGACGGTGGTCTGGGCCTAGTAGGAGCTGGACCCCCGGTCACATGGTATCGTAACAAGGGGCACGGAACTGTCGAGGAGGACAGCTGGCGGCCTTGTACCATGATCGATCAAGAAATAACATCTGGAACACCATTCTGAGTCTAAACTGGGTTCAAAACCTAAAAAATCTACACTATATGGAGAGAAGGTATGCACACCAGTGACTATGTAAGGGGAATATATGAAAAGCAGAAACTGCTGTGTGAATACTGACATGAAAAATCCAATAGCTATATGTAAGAGTGAAAGTATGAAAAATGGAATCTGCATTACTGCCATGAACATATGAATAAAGAAAAATGTAGCTATTGAATTGATCAATGCAACAGAGCCCCAACACTACGCCAAAGTATTTCTCTACGTTGGGGTCCCTAGCTAGTGTGTGTCCTCTCATGCAGTTAAACAACTTACCGTGTATGGGAAGCTGAGACCCAGGCTATGTATGCATTTAATGTGGACTGGCAATAGGTGGTTTCATATATTCCCCTTACATAGTCACTGGTGTGCATACCTTCTCTCCATATAGTATAGATTTTTTAGGTTTTGCACCCAGTTCAGACTCAGAATGGTGTTCCAGACGTTATTTCTTGATTGATTTGTAGTCTTTCGTTTGTGAACCCGGCCCAAGACAAACCTATTGCCAGTTCACATTATACGCATACATAGCCTGGGTCTCAGCTTCCCATACACGGTAAGTTTTTTAACTGCATGAGAGGACACACACAAGCTAAGGACCCCAACGTAGAGAAATACTTTGGCGTAGTGTTGGGGCTCTGTTGCATTGATCAATTCAATAGCTAATTTTCTCTTTATTCATATGTTCATGGCAGTAATGCAGATTCCATTTTTCATACTTTCACTCTTACATATAGCTATTGGATTTTTCATGTCAGTATTCACACAGCAGTTTCTGCTTTTCATATATTCCCCTTAGATAGTCACTGGTGTGCATCCTTCTCTCCATATATTTTACCATGACCGGGCTGGGACCAGGACACGACAGGGTACGTGGACACTAGGTCAGGGAGTAGCTTCAGGTAACCTGACAATTTACCCGACGAGAATGGAGCCTTCAAGATCCGCTCTCCACCTACTCCAAAATCGGGGTACGAGCGTAACGAGGGGGATAGGACTTTCCACCAAAACGGTCCAAGCATGAACCCTGAGAGCAAGCTCCCACAGTTAGCCACACTGGGGAGCGGGACCCGACTAGTTTTATGCTACCAGGACCAACAAAGAAGTGAACTAAGTGCCAGGAGGAAGGTCACAGATCACCAGGCAGCACCATCGGGGACGGTACCCAAAACTAGCTCCTCTCCTTCTCTGTCCAGAACTTTGGTTTATCCGGTTCTCGGTGTCAGCTTTTTGGACTGAGTGAGTACGAAAGTGACCCCCTTCACTCCCCACGGCACTCCCCGAACTCCACCACTGAGTCCCATGGCATCCCCCCTACCCGTGGAGGGTTCCAACACCTGGCTGCCCCACTCCATCACCCTCGGGTACTTTCAACTGCAGCGGTGGTACTCCACATTACCACACACCACGGGTGGCGTCACAAACTCTAAACATAATCCCCTGTAAATACCCCCTTCATTTAAGTGGCCACACGACGCCCGGGTCCGGACGCCCCTCGAGCCACCGCGGATCCGGATCCGAGTAGCCTGGCTGCTGACACGGGGGCGGCACACAAGATGCTCATATGCTCTTAGTAGAATGAAGAACATGTAGCCTTACGTTGTCATGTTGAAAAACACTTTGGATAAATGGCCGTTCCACCGGTTCCACAACCAAATTTATGTAATGACGAGCCGTTAGTTACCTGGAATGAAGAGTAGACAAAGTTACAATCCTAATGTTCAGAAGAATGTGGAACAATTCTGGAGCGTCTACTGTTAAAACTCCATGTTGTGTTGTTTCTCTGTTATTAATCATAGAAATGTATAAATTAATTGGGATCTTGGTGTTACCAATAATAGGGGGGGGGGGGGTGTTCATGCATAGTCGGGCACTTTAGTGTCAGTAATATTGATGTAGCTGCCCAAAGTCTGAATTCATTTAGATGGAAGCTACAAATCCTAAGCAAGCACGTTCTCCAGACAGCCGCACGTGTGTGCCCACCTCTCCATTCTTGGGAACGTAGAAAGGGGTCTTAGTCTAATACTAAGTGTGAGCCCTGGTGGCAGCATATCCTGACAATATGTCATAGATGTCCCAGATGGAAGAACTCCTTTAAGGTCTAATTTAATGCCTGTGTTGATCAGGTTTAAGAATTCTGCTTGAGGATATGATTTCAATCAAATATGTAAAACCAATCCAGTAGCCAAACAGAATCAACAGAAATTATTTTTTTTCAATATAAGACCACAGTGACATTAAGCAGACCAATATGACCAGGTTGGGGTTCAAATTAGCCAGAAAAAGCCAAAAATATCTAAAATTGGCAACTACTGAACTACTGTTGGATGATGACTTGGGAAACTGGACTAGTAATTCTTTATTTTTCTAAGCCCTGTGGCTCTCTCCACTGCTTTGTCACCTGAGTACCCTATGTTATTTACAAGTACTACTATTTATTTCTTTACTTATGCAGGGTATTTGCTCTGTTATTATTTTAGGTTTTTTTGTTAATGGCCACAGTGTGAATTAGCACCTACACATTGCAATTCTACCAACTGGTGTTGGTCCATTTTTCCAAATATTGTTAGCTTTGTGCTTAACCAACCCTCCAGTGACAGCTGTCGGCACGGATCTGTCACTCTGTGTTTACACGCAATGACAGTTCAAAGCCATGACGTATATAGCACATCATTGTGGGGGAACTGACACCTGATCATGATGTGCTATGTCCATCATTTTTCATTAAGGAGTTAAAGGGGTTGTCAGGGACTTTTGCATTGATGACCCTATCCATTGGAAAGGGTGATCAATGTCTAGCATTGGCTAGAGGTGCTCAGTTGTGGAACCGGGTACTGCACATCCATCCTTTATTGATTCTAATAGGAGGCAGATGTGTAGTACCCGGCTGTAGCCCCAATACAGTTGATGAAGCTGTGATTTGCAACTCAGCATTTCCAGACCCCTGCGCCATTGAGAACAGCTGATTGTGGGGTAAGTGTGTCCTGGGTGTCACACCCCCAACAATCAGATATTAATGACTTATCCTAAGGATATTAATGTAAAATGCCCTATAATTCTCAAAATTATCAACCGTATACCATACACCCCATAACCATACTGCATGCTGCATTTGTTAACTCCAGATGTTAAGCTACGTATCGCTACTTCACAACATATCATCTTAGGGTTACGTAACTTACATTGCATTTTTGTTTAACCCCTTTCCCCCCTGAGCCTCTTTTCACCTTCATGACCAGGCCAATTTTTTCAATTCTGACCAGAATCAATTTATGAGGTTATAACTCTGGAACGCTTCAACGGATTCCAATGATTCTGGGAGTGTTTTTTGTGACACTCTGTACTTCATGGTAATGGTAGAATTAGTACGATATTTTTTGCGTTTATTTATGAAAAAAATCAGAAATGTGACAAAAATTGTAAAAAGTTTGCAATTTTTAAACTTTGAACTTTTATAGCATTAAACCAGAGAATTATGTCACACAAAGTAGTCACTAAATAACATTTCCCACATGTCTACTTTACATCAGCATAATTTTGGAAACATTATTTTTTTTGTTAGGAAGTTACAAGGGTTTAAAGTTTATCACAAATTTCTTATTTTTCCATCAAAGTTTACAAAACCATTCTTTTTAGGGACCACATCACATTTGAAGTGACTTTACAAGAATTAAAGCAATATAGAGAGGAACACGTGGGACACACGGAAAGGCTCGGAGGAGAAGGAGAACCATTTAACTTATGGAGCGTAGAATTGTCTGGAATCGATAGCGGACGCCATGTCGTGTTTGCTGAGCCCCTGACATTTCTAAACAGTGGAAACTACCTCATAAGTGATCCCAGTTTGGAAACTATACCCCTCAAGGAATTTATCTAGATGTTTGATGAAAACCTTGAATCCCTGGGTGCTTCACAGATCTTTATAACAATGAACTGAGACAAGAGAAAAATTACATATTACATACTTTTCCCCCAAAAAAATGTTGTTTAAGCCCCAAATTTTGCATTTTCACAAGAGTGCAAAAAGAATATGCACTTTTCAATTTGTTGTGCAATTTCTCCTGAGTACACAGATACACAGCAGGGCTCAGAAGGGAAGGAGCACCATTTGATAAAAGGAAAGGAAAATTGACTGGAATCGATAGCGGACGCCATGTCGCATATACAAAGCCCAGGATGTGCCTAAACCGTGGAGCTTCCCCACAAGTTACTGTTTTTTGTAAACTAGACTCTTTAAGGAATTTATATAAAAATGTGGTAAACATCTTGAGTCCATAGGTGCTTCACAAAATTTTCTAACATTGAGACAAGAAAATAAAAAAATATTTTTCTCAACAAAAATGATGTTTTAATCCCAAATTTGGGTAACAGGAAAAAATACACCATACAATTTATTGTCCAATTTCTGCTGATTTAGACAATACCCTATATCTGGTCGGAAACAATTTTTCAGGCACTGTTCAAAGGAAGGAGCGCATATCGAGCAACATATGTTTCACAAAATGTTTTACCATTGTGCGGTGAAGAAAAAAATAATTACATTTTTACTACAAAAATGTTGTTTTAGCCCCAGATTTTACATTTTCAAAAGGGAAATAGATGAAAATTACCGCATAGTTGATACTCAACTTCTCATGAACTTGACAATACCCCAGGAGCGCAGTTTGACTTTTGGAGCACAGAGTTTCCTAGAATAGTTTTCAGACTCCATATACAGAGCGCCTGAGTGCCAGAAGAGCAGAAACATCCCTCAAGAGACCTCAAGTTGGAGATTACACGCCTCTGGGAATTTATCTATGAGTGTAGTGATGATTTTGACTCCATGAGTATTTTCCAGAAACAAGCAGCAATGAATGTTGCAGTGTGAAAATGGAAATCTGTTATTGTGGTGCCCGTACATTGTAATGCCCATACATTGTGCCCCGCTGGAATTTCTGGAGACATGCACCTTGTAAATTAGGCAGGCTCTAGTCACTCCAATAATGCCAAACTTGTGGATTTGTGAGTGACTCTCGACCCGATGAAGCGCCTGCTAGCGCAAAACGGCCACTGAAGTCTCTGACTCCTCCCGCATCCCCCACTGCTTCTAAATGTCCTATTTGTTTTAATAAATTAAGATGTCCATTTTGTAAGTGACATTCTTTTTTTTCTTCTTTTGCTCCAAACTTGTGACCGCTAACTATGGCTTAGGCACACTGTGGGGCTCAGAAGAGTACTTGGGTATAGTTTAGGCACCATTGTTTAGGCACCTCAGAGGGTCTCCAAATGCAACATGGCGTCTGCTAATAATTCCAATCAATTTTACTGTGAAATGGCGCTCCTTCTCTTCTGAGCCCCGCCGTACGCCCAAACAATTGATTTCCACCACATATGAGGTACCTGTGTACTCAGGAGAAATTGCACAATACATTTTATGGTGCATTTTTTCCTGATACCCTTGTGAAAAAAAAGCTACCTGTTTGAAAAAACAATTTTGTGGTAAAAAAAAGAATAAAATATTTTCACGGCTGAACATTACAAACGTTTGTGAAGCCTCCAGGGGTTCAAAGTGCTCACTAAACAGCTAGATAAATTCCATGAGGGGTCTAGTTTCCAAAATGGGGTCAATTGTATGGGAGCTCCATTGCTTAGGCACTTCAGGGGGGTCTCCAAATGCAACATGGCGTCCGCTAATAATTCCAACCAATTTTGCTGTAAAATGGCGCTCCTTGCCTTCCGAGTCCTGCCGTGTACCCAAACATTTGATTTCCACCACATATGAGGTATCTGCGTACTCAGGAGAAAATGCACAATATATTTTATGGTGCATTTTTTCCTTATACCCTTGTGATAAAATAGCTACCTGGTTGAAGCAACAGTTTTGTGGTAAAAAAATTTTTTTTTCTTTTCACGGCTCAACGTTATAAACTTCTGTGAAGCCCCCAGGGTTTCAAAGTGAACATCAAACATCTAGAAAAATTATATGAGGGGTCTAGTTTCCAAAATGGGGTCAATTGTGGGGGAGCTCCATTGTTTAGGCACCTCAGGGGGGGTCTCCAAACGCAACATGGCGTCCGCTAATAATTCCAACCAATTTTGCTATGAAATGGCGCTCCTTGCCTTCAGAGTCCTGCTGTGTGCCCAAACATTTGATTTCCACCACATATGAGGTATCTGCGTACTCAGGAGAAAATGCACAATACATTTTATGGTGCATTTTTTCCTGATACCCTTGTGATAAAAAAAGCTACCTGGTTGAAGCAACAGTTTTGTGGTAAAAAAACATTTTTTCTTTTCACGGCTCAACGTTATAAACTTCTGTGAAGCTCCCAGGGGTTCAAAGTGCACATAAAACATCTAGACAAATTATTTGAGGGCTCTAGTTTCCAAAATGGGGTCACTTATGGGGGAGCTCCATTGTTTAGGCACCTCAGGGAGTCTTCAAACCCGACATGGCGTCCGCTAATGAGTGCAGCTAATTTTGCACTCAAAAATTCAAATGGTGCTCCTTGCCTTCCGAGTCCTGCCGTGTGCCCAAACATTTGATTTCCACCACATATGGGGTATCTGCATACTCAGGAGAAAATGCACAATACATTTTATGGTGCATTTTTTCCTGATACCCTTGTAATAAAAAAAGCTACCTAGTTGAAGCAACAGTTTTGTGGTAAAATAAAAATTTTTCTTTTCACGGCTCGTTATAAACTTCTATAAAGCCCTCATGGGTTCAAAGTGCACATTAAACATCTAGAAAAATTATTTGAGGGCTCTAGTTTCCAAAATGGGGTCACTTATGGGGGAGCTCCATTGTTTAGGCACCTCAGGGAGTCTTCAAACCCGACATGGCGTCCGCTAATGAGTGCAGCTAATTTTGCACTCAAAAATTCAAATGGTGCTCCTTGCCTTCCGAGTCCTGCCGTGTGTCCAAACATTTGATTTCCAGCACATATGAGGTATCTGCGTACTCAGGAGAAAATGCACGATACATTTTATGATGCATTTTTCCTGATACCCTTGTGAAAATACTAATTTTTATGGCTAAAGTAACATTTTTGTGTTAAAAAAGTAAAATTTTCATTTTTTCTTCTACATTGCTTTGGTTGCTGTGAAGCTCCTAAAGGGTTAATAAACTTCTTGGATGTGGTTTTGAGCAGAGTGAGGGGTGCAGATTTTAGAATGGGGTCACTTTTGGGTATTTTCTGTCGCCTAGGTTTCTCAAATCACTCCAAATGTGATGTGGTACCTAAAAAAATGTTTTTGTAAATTTTGTTGGAAAAATGAGAAATTGCTGATGAACTTTGAACCCTTCTAACTTCCTAACGGAATTTTTTTTTTTTCAAAAATTGCACTGGTGTAAAGCAGACAAGTGGGAAATGTTATTTAGTAACTATTTTGTGTGACATATCTCTCAGATTTATGGGCATAAAATTTCAAATTTTGAAAATTGCGAAATTTTCAACATTTTCGCCAAATTTCCGAAATTTTCACAAATAAACGCAAAACATATCGGCCTAAATTTACCACTGACATGAAGTACAATATGTCACGAAAAAACAATGTCAGAATCGCCAGGATCCGTTGAAGTGTTCCAGAGTTATAACCTGTCAAAGTGACACTGGTCAAAATTGCAAAAAATGGCCGGGTCTTTAAGGTGAAAACAGGCTGGGGGCTTAAGGGGTTACAATCAAGTACAAAACACTTGCACATAAGAGAATCTAGAAAACGCAACCACCAAAACAGCATAGACCCATGTGGAAGATTGAGAATGTTGATCTCCCTAAGGTCAACCATCCTTACCTATATAGTCTTCTACTAGGCATTGCTCCCACTAGCCAGTTTCCTACTCCACACTGAAGAAGTCATCACACGAAACACGTGTTGGGACAATCCCCATGTGTGCCTGCATGCTCCTCTATTCAATCTGGTAAGCTCCTTGCTGGTTTTTGGTTTTGTGCTGCGGTTATTCCTTACTCCCCCTTTAGTTGGTACTCTGATTTGTCCAGTGTTTTACCCCTTGTGGGTATAACCTGACTGTATCTATTATATCAACCCTATTTTTCAGCACTTACCATACCAGAGAGCTATGTATACTTATTTTTAGCACGACTTTGCATGCAGCCTCATATGGGGACCTGTTCACCCTCTTTGCCCTAAAAACTGCTTTGTATACCCTTTGTATAGTAACGCCCTTTGTTATATATCTTTGTCTGATCAATTAAAAAATATTTTTTATCTGCACACAGGTGCCTATGACTGATTGTTGATTCTGACCATGGGGTATGTGGTTACCTTGGCAAAATGAAAGACTTCCATTTCCTCCTTTTATGCATTGCTCCCACTAGCCAGTTTCCTACTCCACACTGATGAGGGGCAAATACCCCGAAACAGCTGTCTGTGGATGGATACCATGTTTTGGCATAGATGGTTTCCTTTGAAAAATGCTACTTGCTAATTTGAACATGTGAATAATGAATTGCATACTTGCCATGAATATTAGGAAAAAGGAGATATTTAGCAATCGCATTGATCAATGTAACTGAGCCCCAAGACCTCGTCAAGGTATATCTCTATATTGGGGTCCCTAGCTCTGTGACCCTAACTGTGTGTCATCTCATTGCAATTAAAAACTGCTGTGGGTGGAGAGGGGTAACCAGGGCTGGATTAAGGTTGGTGGGGGCCCCTGGGCAGAAAATCTGGTGGGGGCCCCATAAACGTTAACATTTTTAGCCATAACAGTAGAGCGCGAACTGTAGCATTTAGATATAAATTTAATGAACATTTATCTTCTCCTGTTCTGCCACATTCAGATTTACAGGACTATAATACAGATACAGTCCAGAATCACTCACAGCAGTCACTTATACACACACAGTACAATACAGATACAGTCCAGGATAACTCACAGCTGTCACCCATACACACAGTACAATACAGATACAGTCCAGGATCACTCACAGCTGTCACTTATACACACAGTACAATACAGATACAGTCCAGGATCACTCACAGCAGTCACTTATACACACACAGTACAATACAGATACAGTCCAGGATAACTCACAGCAGTCACTTATACACACACAGTACAATACAGATACAGTCCAGGATAACTCACAGCAGTCACTTATACACACACAGTACAATACAGATACAGTCCAGGATAACTCACAGCTGTTACCCATACACAGTACAATACAGATACAGTCCAGGATCACTCACAGCCGTCACTTATACACACAGTACAATACAGATACAGTCCAGGATCACTCACAGCCGTCACTTATACACACAGTACAATACAGATACAGTCCAGAATCACTCACAGCCGTCACTTATACACAGTACAATACAGATACAGTCCAGGATAACTCACAGCTGTCACCCATACACACAGTACAATACAGATACAGTCCAGGATCACTCACAGCAGTCACTTATACACAGAAAGTAGAGTTACTCACATATTTTTTTTATTCATCCCAATGTTAAGGCAGCCAGGGCCGGCTCCAGGTTTTTGTGGTCCCCGGTTGAGTCTCAGTGGGCCCCATCCACACACAGACATGCACATACACATACAGGCATACGTACATATACATATTTGAAGACAAATTCACAAAAATACATTTAAACAGACAAATATATGCACAGTCATATACACTGACACACATGCAGACACAGACGCATTACAGGTGTTAATATGTAGAAGTCACAAGCAGCATCACTCACCTCCCCCGCTTGTTTCCGTCCAGCTCCTCCAGGACATGTGGTTGTGTTGCATGATGGCCATCACTAACAGACATGACTGCACACCATGCACACTGACACAGCACTTCTGTATATACATCACAGGAGGGGCTAGGGCCTACAATATATACATTACAGGAGGGGCAGGGGGCATAGACGTTACTGGGGGGCATAGATGTTGCTGGAGTGGCAAACAGCTCTGGTGGCGTACACATTACTGGGATGGGTGGCTTAGCGCTCTGCGGTGCCGCACAGACTGCTCTGATTCATATATACACACACACAGCTCTGCTTCACACACACACACACACACACACACAGCTCTGCTTCACACACACACACACACACACACAGCTCTGCTACACACACAGCTCTGCTTCACACACACACACAGCTGGTTCACTCACAGCTCTGCTTCACACACACAGCTCTGCTTCACACACACAGCTCTGCTTCACACACACACAGCTCTGCTTCACACACACACAGCTCTGCTTCACACACACACAGCTCTGCTTCACACACACAGCTCTGCTTCACACACACACAGCTCTGCTTCTCACACACACACAGCTCTGCTTCTCACACACACACACACACAGCTCTGCTTCACACACACACACAGCTCTGCTTCACACACACACAGCTCTGCTTCACACACACACACAGCTCTGCTTCACACACACACACAGCTCTGCTTCACACACACACAGCTCTGCTTCACACACACACACAGCTCTGCTTCACACACACAGCTCTGCTTCACACACACAGCTCTGCTTCACACACACACAGCTCTGCTTCACACACACACAGCTCTGCTTCACACACACACCTCTGCTTCTCACACACACACAGCTCTGCTTCTCACACACACACACACACACACACACACACACAGCTCTGCTTCTCACACACACACACAGCTCTGCTTCACACACAGCTCTGCTTCACACACACAGCTCTGCTTCACACACACACACAGCTCTGCTTCACACACACACACAGCTCTGCTTCACACACACACACACAGCTCTGCTTCACACACACAGCTCTGCTTCACACACACACAGCTCTGCTTCACACACACAGCTCTGCTTCACACACACACATCTTTCTTCAGCTCTGCTTCACACACACACACAGCTCTGTTTCACACACACAGCTCTGCTTCACACACACACACAGCTCTGATTCACACACACACACACACACACACACACACACACACACATCTTTCTTCAGCTCTGCTTCACACACACACACACAGCTGTTTCACACACACACACACACACACACAGCTCTGTTTCACACAGACATACACACACCTCTCTGTTTCTCACACACACAGCTCTGTTTCACACACACACAAACGCAGCTCTGTTTCTCACACACACACACACAGCTCTGTTTCACACACACACACACAGCTCTGTTTCTCACACACACACACACAGCTCTGTTTCTCACGCACACACACACACACACACACAGCTCTGTTTCACACACACACACACACACACAGCTCTGTTTCACACACACACACACACACACACAGCTCTGTTTCTCACACACACACACACACACACACACACACAGCTCTGTTTCTCACACACACACATACACACACAGCTCTGTTTCACACACACACACACACACACACACACAGCTCTGTTTCACACACACACACACACACACACAGCTCTGTTTCACACACACACAGCTCTGTTTCTCTCACACACACAGCTCTGCTTCACACACCACACATCTTTCTTCAGCGCTGCCCTTACCTGCTCTGATGCCATCCTCTTGCTGCTCCGGTATAGGCCGCCATCCTCCTGCTGCTGTTCCAGTGCCGCGGCCATCCTCCTGCTCCGGTGAGTCTCCTCTCCTGGCCACGGCGCCGGTCTTCTCATTCGCGGCGGCGTCCGGCATTGGACCCCGCAGCAGAGCAGGGAGCAGGCATACCTCTGACCCCTGAAGTACAAGCTACTTCCGGGGTCAATCAGCGTCCTGCGCCCGCAGTTTGTTTTTGCGTCTTAGAGACACAGATAAAAATAAATGTAGGTGCGCGTACCTCTCCCCCCCCGAAAACACAGCTGATTTATTAGACTGTCTCTACGGAGGGGGAGAGGGTGTGAAGAAAAAAAAAAAAATTGCTGACGGGTGGCAAGTATGGCCCTGGTGGTGGGGGCCCCCTTGGAAGCTCTTATGGTGGGGGCTCCGGGGCTGAAGCCCCACCTGCCCCGCCTATAATCCGGCCCTGGGGGTAACTAAGGACTTTCTTATATAGGAGATGGAAAAAACATGGCCGAAAGGGGCGGAGCTGTGTTCACATTCAGAAAAAAAAACTACATATAACTGAATAGGATAACTGAAGTGAGCACTAATATATATATTATGAGTGCAAGCCAAAAAATACATACTATGCAAAGGATAAGGCTGCACATCAAACATAGATAATGGTATAATGCCTCAAGCATATGGAAAAATATTGGAATATACAATGAAAAATGCTACTTGCTAATTTGAACATGTGAATAATGAATTGCATACTTGCCATGAATATTAGGAAAAAGGAGATATTTAGCAATCGCATTGATCAATGTAACTGAGCCCCAAGACCTCGTCAAGGTATATCTCTATATTAGGGTCCCTAGCTCTGTGACCCTAACTGTGTGTCATCTCATTGCAATTAAAAACTGCTGTGGGTGGAGAGGGGTAACTAAAGACTTTCTTATATAGGAGATGGAAAAACATGGCCGAAAGGGGCGGAGCTGTGTTCACATTCAGAAAAAAAAACTACATATAACTGAATAGGATAACTGAAGTGAGCACTAATATATATATTATGAGTGCAAGCCAAAAAATACATACTATACAAAGGATTAGGCTGCACATCAAACATAGATAATGGTATAATGCCTCAAGCATATGGAAAAATATTGGAATATACAATGAAAAATGCTACTTGCTAATTTGAACATGTGAATAATGAATTGCATACTTGCCATGAATATTAGGAAAAAGGAGATATTTAGCAATCGCATTGATCAATGTAACTGAGCCCCAAGACCTCGTCAAGGTATATCTCTATATTAGGGTCCCTAGCTCTGTGACCCTAACTGTGTGTCATCTCATTGCAATTAAAAACTGCTGTGGGTGGAGAGGGGTAACTAAGAACTTTCTTATATAGGAAATGGAAAAAACATGGCCGAAAGGGGCGGAGCTGTGTTCACATTCAGAAAAAAAAAATACATATAACTGAATAGGATAACTGAAGTGAGCACTAATATATATATTATGAGTGCAAGCCATAAAATACATACTATACAAAGGATAAGGCTGCACATCAAACATAGATAATGGTATAATGCCTCAAGCATATGGAAAAATATTGAAATATACAATGAAAAATGCTACTTGCTAATTTGAACATGTGAATAATGAATTGCATATTTGCCATGAATATTAGGAAAAAGGAGATATTTAGCAATTGCATTGATCAATGTAACTGAGCCCCAAGCCCTCGTCAAGGTATATCTCTATATTGGGGTCCCTAGCTCTGTGACCCTAACTGTGTGTCATCTCATTGCAATTAAAAACTGCTGTGGGTGGAGAGGGGTAACTAAGAACTTTCTTATATAGGAGATGGAAAAAACATGGCCGAAAGGGGCGGAGCTGTGTTCACATTCAGAAAAAAAACTACATATAACTGAATAGGATAACTGAAGTGAGCACTAATATATATATTATGAGTGCAAGCCAAAAAATACATACTATACAAAGGATAAGGCTGCACATCAAACATAGATAATGGTATAATGCCTCAAGCATATGGAAAAATATTGGAATATACAATGAAAAATGCTACTTGCTAATTTGAACATGTGAATAATGAATTGCATACTTGCCATGAATATTAGGAAAAAGGAGATATTTAGCAATTGCATTGATCAATGTAACTGAGCCCCAAGACCTCATCAAGGTATATCTCTATATTGGGGTCCCTAGCTCTGTGACCCTGTGTGTCATCTCATTGCAATTAAAAACTGCTGTGGGTGGAGAGGGGTAACTAAGGACTTTCTTATATAGGAAATGGAAAAAACATGGCCGAAAGGGGCGGAGCTGTGTTCACATTCAGAAAAAAAACCAAACTACATATAACTGAATAGGATAACTGAAGTGAGCACTAATATATATATTATGAGTGCAAGCCAAAAAATACATACTATACAAAGGATAAGGCTGCACATCAAACGTAGATAATGGTATAATGCCTCAAGCATATGGAAAAATATTGGAATATACAATGAAAAATGCTACTTGCTAATTTGAACATGTGAATAATGAATTGCATACTTGACATGAATATTAGGAAAAAGGAGATATTTAGCAATCGCATTGATCAATGTAACTCCGCCCCTTTCGGCCATGTTTTTTCCATGTCCTATATAAGAAAGTCCTTAGTTACCCCTCTCCACCCACAGCAGTTTTTAATTGCAATGAGATGACACACAGTTAGGGTCACAGAGCTAGGGACCCCAACATAGAGATATACCTTGACGAGGTCTTGGGGCTCAGTTACATTGATCAATGCGATTGCTAAATATCTCCTTTTTCCTAATATTCATGGCAAGTATGCAATTCATTATTCACATGTTCAAATTAGCAAGTAGCATTTTTCATTGTATATTCCAATATTTTTCCATATGCTTGAGGCATTATACCATTATCTATGTTTGATGCGCAGCCTTATCCTTTGTATAGTATGTATTTTTTGGCTTCCACTCATAATATATATATTAGTGCTCACTTCAGTTATCCTATTCAGTTATATGTAGTTTTGTTTTTTTTTTCTGAATGTGAACACAGCTCCGCCCCTTTCGGCCATGTTTTTTCCATCTCCTATATAAGAAAGTCCTTAGTTACCCCTCTCCACCCACAGCAGTTTTTAATTGCAATGAGATGACACACAGTTAGGGTCACAGAGCTAGGGACCCCAATATAGAGATATACCTTGACGAGGTCTTGGGGCTCAGTTACATTGATCAATACGA
Source organism: Anomaloglossus baeobatrachus (assembly GCF_048569485.1). NCBI lineage: Eukaryota > Metazoa > Chordata > Amphibia > Anura > Aromobatidae > Anomaloglossus > Anomaloglossus baeobatrachus. Next base: position 538,951,946 of record NC_134353.1, on the reverse strand, counting down.
TTGCTAAATATCTCCTTTTTCCTAATATTCATGGCAAGTATGCAATTCATTATTCACATGTTCAAATTAGCAAGTAGCATTTTTCATTGTATATTCCAATATTTTTCCATATGCTTGAGGCATTATACCATTATCTATGTTTGATGTGCAGCCTTATCCTTTGTATAGTATGTATTTTTTGGCTTGCGCTCATAATATATATATTAGTGCTCACTTCAGTTATCCTATTCAGTTATATGTAGTTTTGGTTTTTTTTCTGAATGTGAACACAGCTCCGCCCCTTTCGGCCATGTTTTTTCCATCTCCTATATAAGAAAGTCCTTAGTTACCCCTCTCCACCCACAGCAGTTTTTAATTGCAATGAGATGACACACAGTTAGGGTCACAGAGCTAGGGACCCCAATATAGAGATATACCTTGACAAGGTCTTGGGGCTCAGTTACATTGATCAATGCGATTGCTAAATATCTCCTTTTTCCTAATATTCATGGCAAGTATGCAATTCATTATTCACATGTTCAAATTAGCAAGTAGCATTTTTCATTGTATATTCCAATATTTTTCCATATGCTTGAGGCATTATACCATTATCTATGTTTGATGTGCAGCCTTATCCTTTGTATAGTATGTATTTTTTGGCTTGCACTCATAATATATATATTATTGCTCACTTCAGTTATCCTATTCAGTTATATGTAGTTTTTTTTTTCTGAATGTGAACACAGCTCCGCCCCTTTCGGCCATGTTTTTTCCATCTCCTATATAAGAAAGTCCTTAGTTACCCCTCTCCACCCACAGCAGTTTTTAATTGCAATGAGATGACACATAGTTAGGGTCACAGAGCTAGGGACCCCAATATAGAGATATACCTTGACGAGGTCTTGGGGCTCAGTTACATTGATCAATGCGATTGCTAAATATCTCCTTTTTCCTAATATTCATGGCAAGTATGCAATTCATTATTCACATGTTCAAATTAGCAAGTAGCATTTTTCATTGTATATTCCAATATTTTTCCATATGCTTGAGGCATTATACCATTATCTATGTTTGATGTGCAGCCTTATCCTTTGTATAGTATGTATTTTTTGGCTTGCACTCATAATATATATATTAGTGCTCACTTCAGTTATCCTATTCAGTTATATGTATTTTTTTTTTTTTCTGAATGTGAACACAGCTCCGCCCCTTTCGGCCATGTTTTTTCCATCTCCTATATAAGAAAGTCCTTAGTTACCCCTCTCCACCCACAGCAGTTTTTAATTGCAATGAGATGACACACAGTTAGGGTCACAGAGCTAGGGACCCCAATATAGAGATATACCTTGACGAGGTCTTGGGGCTCAGTTACATTGATCAATGCGATTGCTAAATATCTCCTTTTTCCTAATATTCATGGCAAGTATGCAATTCATTATTCACATGTTCAAATTAGCAAGTAGCATTTTTCATTGTATATTCCAATATTTTTCCATATGCTTGAGGCATTATACCATTATCTATGTTTGATGTGCAGCCTTATCCTTTGTATAGTATGTATTTTTTGGCTTGCACTCATAATATATATATTAGTGCTCACTTCAGTTATCCTATTCAGTTAGATGGTTTCCTTGACTGGAGACTGCCCTTCTCGTGGTTTTTCCTTCATGGTGAAAGACCTGGCTAGTTACCTGCCAGCGTTGAGAAACATGTGATGGTGTCTCCGCAGCTTCCTTGTTTTGAAGAGTCCCCAATGACCGTCGGGGCGCATTATCACCATTCAGCTGACCCATTTTGGTTAAGTTTTCTCTTTGTCATGAATTTAATCTGCACAATTAGCCCGGTTTGTTTATAATGATTTATTGGAATGCATTATCACTGTGCCTGAATGACCGCTCTTCTCTGGCTTCACTAAAGCTGGTGTCACACACAGCGACATCGACAACGACGTCGCTGCTACGTCACCATTTTCTGTGACGTTGCAGCGACGTCCCGTCGCTGTCGCTGTGTGTGACATCCAGCAACGACCTGGCCCCTGCCTGTGAGGTCGCCGGTCGTTGCTGAATGTCCAGCTTCATTTTTTGGTCGTCACTCTCCCGCTGTGACACACACATCGCTGTGTGTGACAGCGAGAGAGCGACGAAATGAAGCGAGCAGGAGCCGGCACTGGCAGCTGCGGTAAGCTGTAACCAGCGTAAACATCGGGTAACCAAGGGAAGACCTTTCCCTGGTTACCCGATGTTTACGCTGGTTACCAGCCTCCGCTCTTGCTCAGTGCCGGCTCCTGCACTGTGACATGTGGCTGCAGTATGCATCGGGTAATTAACCCGATGTATACTGTAGCAAGGAGAGCAAGGAGCCAGTGCTAAGCAGTGCGCGCGGCTCCCTGCTCTCTGCACTGCGACATGTAGCTGCAGCACACATCGGGTTAATTAACCCGATGTGTACTGTAGGAGAGCAAGGAGCCAGCGCTAAGCGCGGTTCCCTGCTCTCTGAACATGTAGCACAGCGACGTTATGATCGCTGCTTCTGCTGTGTTTGACAGCTAAGCAGCGATCATAACAGCGACTTACAAGGTCGCTGTTACGTCACCGAAAATGGTGACGTAACAGCGACGTCGTTGTCGCTGTCGTTTAGTGTGAACCCAGCATTAGTGGTGCTTACAGATAATGGTAGGCTATTAGGTTTATAAAGATTGGAAATTTGACTTTTCTTTAACCCGGCTTTTTGAAAATACTGGTGTTTAGAGGGACTCTCCCCCATGGGTCTATGCTGTTTTGGTGGTTGATTTCTTTAGATTCTTTTCTGTGCATCTGTTTTGTACTTGTGTTTAAGTAATGTTTTGTAAATGGACTCTTTTATCCTTTTGTAATGACACTTGGACTTAATAAACTTTGCACTTTGAACAAAAGGATTTCATTTTGAGTAATTATTCTATTTATGGGCCTTTTTATTCTCCCTTTCTTCTCCTGCTGAATTCTGTGTATTATTTGGGAGTGGCTCTGTGTAATCACCTGTTCATTATCATGGTCTATGTGTGTGCTTGTTTTCATGATGGTTCAGATTTATAGATGACATTCTGATTTTTTGGACAGGGACCATGGAGGATTGTGACCAATTATCGAGGTCCTCAATAACTACCCATAGAATATTACTTCTACCTCAAACAAGTCACATACCGCCATTGAATTCTTTGATCTAAAAATTTCCATTAAGTATACATTCATCATCACAACCTTTAATGTAAGCCTACTTCCACAAATAATATTTAGCATTACGACAGTTTCCACCCATTGCATCTTTGTAATTTCATTCAAAAAGGACACTTATGCGGATTAAGAGAAACCGCAGTAACAATCAGGATTTCCATGCTCATGCTCAGGATCTAACCTTTATATTGCACCATTGGGGCTAACCGAAGAAGGTGATAGCTGACTCATTTCATTTTTCACATGCCTCGAATCAAGAGGACTTTCTGTGTTCAAAGCAATAAGATATTCCTCAATCTGTGAATATGATTACCACTTTCCATAATCAATGGCGTGATATGTATCAACTATTTCAACAAATTTGGGGATCCTACTCAGTGATTCCAGATTACTTCCACATATCAGTTCCCAAAGCAGGGTTATTGCTAGAAGAGCAAAGAATTTCAAGAGCATATTAACTGAAAGTCAATTAAAATGTCACAGAGGAACAAAATTGTTGTGTGCTTGTGGCTCCTGTATGACATGTCCCTACCTGATTGCTGGGGACCATATTTCTCTACCTTCTCTTCCCACACAGATTAAATCTAGAATGTATCACAACTGTTGTTCATGTAACTTAATCTATGTGCTTTCATATGTGATTGTCCTAAAAGCTATGTTGGTCAGATGACCCAAGAACTTCGTAGAAGATTGCAGCAACAGCTCTCCAACATTGCAACAGCAAGGGTGGACAAAAACAAAGGTAAGCCCCTTTCCTCGGTTGCTACCCATTTTCTTGAACACCACAATGAATGCTCCCAAGGACTCCAGGTCATGCTAGTGAATCAGGTTATTCTGAATATTGGGGGGATGTTTAAAAAGATTTTCTACATTGAGAGTCCCATTGGATACACAACCTAAACAGCATGGCCCACAATGGCATGAATGAAGAAGTGCTATTCACAGGGTTTATAACTTGCTCTAAACTTACTTGTTCTGTTTCTTACAGTGCCCTGTTGTTTAAAACTTTAATCCTCCCCCTTTCTTGGATTCTCCTTGAAAACATCAGACGAGTAACAAAGAAGAACTATTCGTCTTCCAGAAGAGTCTGTTTTGTGCAACTTGAATTTCCCCTTACCTAGCTTTTAATAACTCAATAAAATGTATTGTTCATGTTACAGGTATTGCCATCTAGGTTGCCTGCCATACATCACAGTTTTCCGTGGTGGCTAATTTTTGAGTATGTCCATCCTTCAACTTTATTATAATCAAAAAACTCTCATATAGCAGTGTCATCATAGTTATCGAATCAAAAATAGATTCAAAATTCTGCGTCTACACAAAGACCCAAATAATATGAATCAAATAGACACCATTTCAATAGTATAATTTTAAAACTTAATAATTTTATTCAAAATTTAAAAAAAAAAAACATGATAAAAAAGGACAATGCCACCAGTGTGGAAGCAGACAAACAAAGCCAATGTATTGAAAAAATTAATTCTCATAAATACATGTGTAATAAACATCAATAAATAACCATAGATATCAACAATATTAATGATACAGATTAAATACACAGTACAAGAATAAATAGAACATATAATAGTGCCTGTAACAATCTCAATTAAATAGTGGTAAAATTGCTTTATTAAAACAATCTATTAAGTGGTCTATACTGCTATACAATATCACCTGTAATGGCTCCAACTTGGCCTAATATAATACATTATTGCTTTTAGCAGCTTACCTCAAAGTATATACATTTTCACCACTATAATATATTACACTAATGCCCACTTAATACTGTGCACTTAGTTAAACAATAATCTCCTAGCTTGTGTGTCTGCCTCCCGCCTCCGAAGCGCGTTTCGTCACTTTATTCAGGGGGCGTGAAGGTGACGAAAGAAAGTGAAGAAGGTGACGAAATGCACGTCGGAGGCGGGAGGCAGACACACAAGCCAGGAGATTATTGTTTAAGTAAGTGCACAGAATTAAGTGGGCATTAGTGCAATATATTATGTCGGTGAAAATTTATATACTTTGAAGTAAGCTGCTAAAATCAATAATGTATTATATTAGGCCAAGTTGGAGCTATTACAGGTGATATTGTATAGCAGTATAGACCACTTAATTGTTTTAGTAAAGCAATTTTACTAGTGATGAGCGAGTACCAAAAAGCTCGGGTGCTCGAGGCTCGGGCCGAGCATCCCAAGATACTCATGTACTCGGCCCGAGCACCGAGCCCAATGTTATCCTATGGGAGACCCGAGTATTTTTATGAAATGACCCCCGGCAGCATGTAGAAACCCTAAAAATGTCACAAATGTCTCAGAAGAGTGCTTAAATGACATGGCAACAGCATGGGGAAGACCCCTTGAAGCATTTATCACTCAAAAGTCACAGCTGTGAACAATTTTGTCCGAGTTTTACGCCATTTTTACGGACTCACCAGAAAACCTTCCAAAATGACACCAAAATGAATTTTCATGGCGGAAATGTTAAGGGCACATACCCAATAGTGAGATAGAGCTGGTGTATGTTACTTTTTGAGATTATTACATGAAAGATTTTATGTAAAAACATTGTGTGGCACTCCGATGTCCAAAACGCACGTTTTGTGCTTTTTACTAGCGATGTCGGTCATTTTTTTTTTCATTCTATCTCCCGTCGGTCGGTCTCGCTCTGTCTGTCTCTCTCTGTCTTGTCTGTCCCCCTCTCACAGTCTGTCGGTCAGTCTCCCCCCTCTCTCATACTTACCGTTCCCCGATCACTGCCGTGGCGCTGCACTGCTGTTCACTAAACTCCGGCGGCTTTTCCTCTTTTGAAAAAGCCGGCCGCTCATTAATCAATCTCGTATTTCCTGCTTTCCTGCTTTTCGGCGCCTATGATTGGTTGCAGTGAGACACGCCCCCACGCTGAGTGACAGGTGTCTCACTGCACCCAAACACAGCAGCTGGTGGGTGTGTGTATACTGTGCAGTGAAATAAATAATTAAATAATTTAAAAAAACGGCGTGCGGTCCCCCCAATTTTAATACCAGCCAGATAAAGCCATACGGCTGAAGGCTGGTATTCTCAGGATGGGGAGCTCCACGTTATGGGGAGCCCCCCAGCCTAACAATATCAGTCAGCAGCCGCCCAGAATTGCCGCATACATTATATGCGACAGTTCTGGGACTGTAACCGGCTCTTCCCGATTTACCCTAGTGCGTTGGCAAATCGGGGTAATAAGGAGTTAATGGCAGCCCATAGCTGCCACTAAATCCTAGATTAATCATGTCAGGCGTCTCCCCGAGATTCCTTCCATGATTAATCTGTAAATTACAGTTAACAAACACACACACACCCGAAAAATCCTTTATTAGAAATAAAAAACACTAACAAAGTCCCTCATCACCAATTTATTAACCCCGACAAACCCTCCATGTCCAGCGTAATCCACAGTCCTCCAGCGTTGCATCCAGCTGTGCTGCATGGAGCTAACCGGAGCTGCAGCAGACACAGCCGCTCCTGTCAGCTTCACACAGCAACTGAAGACAGTCGGGCGATCAGCTGAGCTGTCACTGAGGTTACCTGGATCCAGCGGTGGATGCAGCGGTGGCCGCGGGTAACCTCAGTGACAGCTCAGCTGATCGCGCTATTCACCGCCGCACCGGTCAGCTCCACGCAGCAACTGAGGTGAGTATCGCGATCAGCTGAGCTGTCACTGAGGTTAATCGCGGCCACCGCTGTATCCAGCAGTGGCCGTGAGTTACCTGACTGACAGCAGCTGATCACGCTACTCACCTCAGTATGCTGTGTGAAGCTGACAGGAGCGGCGGTGTATTCTGCAGCTCCTATCACCTGCATGCAGCAGAGCTGGACGCGACACTGGAGGTCCGTGAATTACGCCGGACATGGAGGGCTTTGTCGGGGTTAATAAATTGGTGATGAGGGACTTTGTTATTGTTTTTTATTTCTAATAAAGGATTTTTCGGGTGTGTCTGTTTTTTAACTGTAATTTACAGATTAATCATGGAATGTATCTCGGGGAGACGCCTGACATGATTAATCTAGGATTTAGTGGCAGCTATGGGCTGCCATTAACTCCTTATTACCCCGATTTGCCAACGCACCAGGGTAAATCGGGAAGAGCCGGGTACAGTCCCAGAACTGTCGCATCTAATGTATGCGGCAATTCTGGGCGGCTGCTGACTGATATTATTAGGCTGGGGGGCTCCCCATAACGTGGGGCTCCCCATCCTGAGAATACCAGTCTTCAGCTGTATGGCTTTATCTGGCTGGTATTAAAATTGGGGGAACCGCAAGCCAGTTTTTTTAATTATTTATTTATTTATTTTACTGCACAGTATAGACACACCCACCGGCTGCTGTGATTGGGTGCAGTGAGACACCTGTACCTCAGCGTGGGGGCGTGTCTCACTGCAACCAATCATAGGCGCCTGTGGGCGGGGAAAGCAGGGAATATGAGATGGCTGTGTGCAGAGCACAGCGCGCCCGCCGGTATAAAGGCTCGGTCACGCTGTGCGGGCCGGCCAATCACTGCAATTCCACAACTAACAGGGCTGTGGCATTACAGTGGTCTGCCAGCCAATCCTTGCATGAGGGCTGGCTCTCAAAAGAGCGCCAACATGCAGGGATGAAGACCACGAGTATAGCACGAGTATCGCGAAATTACTCGGTACCCGCCGAGTAGCCCGAGTACAGTGATACTCGTGCGAGTACCGAGTAGTGACAAGCATACTCGCTCATCACTAAATTTTACCACTATTTAATTGAGATTGTTACAGGCACTATTATATATTCTATTTATTCTTGTACTGTGTATTTAATCTGTATCATTAATATTGTTGAGATCTATGGTTATTTATTGATGTTTATTACACATGTATTTATGAGAATTAATTTTTCAATACATTGGCTTTGTTTGTCTGCTTCCACACTGGTGGTATTGTCCTTTTTTATCATGGTTTTTTAAAAAAAATGTTTTGAATAAAAATATTAAGTTTTAAAATTATACTATACTGCCTCCCTCCAGTCTCAGCCTCTGCCTCCCTCCAGCCTCCCCCCAGTCTCAGCCTCTGCCTCCCTCCAGCCTCCCCCCAGTCTCAGCCTCTGCCTCCCTCCAGCCTCCCCCCAGTCTAAGCCTCTACCTCCCTCCAGCCTCCCCTCAGTCTCAGCCTCTGCCTCCCTCCAGCCTCTCCCCAGTCTCAGCCTCTGCCTCCCTCCAGCCTCCCCCCAGTCTCATCCTCTGCCTCCCTCCAGCCCCCCCCAGTCTCAGCCTCTGCCTGCCCCTCGTCCACTATCCTCATATTGCAGCCTCTGCCTGTCCCTCGTCCACTATCCTCACATTGCAGCCTCTGCCTCTGCCTGTCCCTCGTCCACTATACTCACATTGCAGCCTCTGCCTGTCCCTCGTCCACTATACTCACATTGTAGCCTCTGCCTGTCCCTCGTCCACTATACTCACATTGTAGCCTCTGCCTGTCCCTCGTCCACTATACTCACATTGTAGCCTGCCTGCCCCTCCCCCAGAATCCTCACTTCACAGCACTGGAACTCTGCCAGCGGTTACCTGCTCTTGTGCCTCCCGCCTCCTCTCGCTGCTGCCGCTCCTCCTACGGTATCCGTCATCCTCCTGCTGCTGCTGGCTCCGGTGAGTGTTCTGTCCTGCGTGGCATCTGCAGCATTGGATGCCACAGCACGGAGCTGATTGGCGCGCCTCTGACCCCGGAAATGCAGGCACTTCCAGGGTCAATCAGTTCTCTGTGCCCGGTGGCGCCCACAGTTTATCTGTATTCGCGTCCTAAAGACGCAGATACAGATAAATGGAAGTGCATCTCTCACCCCCGACTCCACCCCCCGACCCACTTCCCCTCCCCCTCCGAAAACACAGCGGATTTAATAGACTGATCGGAGGGGGAGAAGATGTAAAGAAAAAAAAAATTTAAATTCGGGATCACGGGTGCCTAATGGTAAATACGGCCCTGACTGGCGCCTCCTCTTTCGGCCATCTTTGTCCTTCTTCTTCTGAAGCGTGGCTGCATGACGTGCACAGGTGCACTACAATGCATTCAGGGCAGATCAAAGTGCGACTGCACAGGACCACAATGCCGGCGAGTGTGGATGACGTAGGATGCGTCATGCACCCAGGCTTCAGAAGAAGGAGGACAAAGATGGCCGAAGGAGGAGGCGCTGGTACCGGAGAACGCAGACACCCATTCGACCCGTCTGCACCGCACCACCCCCTAGGTGAGTATTATAAAGGGATTTTTATGTTCTACACAGTGTCCTGGGCTGTTGTATACAGCATGTTAGAATGCCATATATAAGAGCTCAGTGGTGGTGGCCGCAGCATATAGACTGAAAAACTGGTGACAGGTTCCCTTTAATATTTGCAGAAAAATCTACTTTTATTTAATATGCAAATGAGGGCGTTTTGGTGCACCATTGGTGTGGTCTTTGCTTTGGTGCACCAATGGGCTAGTTTTTGCTTTGGTGCACTGTTGGTGTGGTCTTTGTGTGGGTGCACCGTTGGTGTGGTCTTTGCTTTGGTGCACCGTTGGTGTGGTGTTTGTTGGGGTGGTGTTTACTTTGGTCCACCGTTGGGGTGGTGTTTGCTTTGGTGCACCGTTTGGGTGGTCTTTGCTTTGGTGCACCTTGGTGTGGTCTTTGTTGGGGTGGTGTTTACTTTGGTCTACACTTGGGGTGGTGTTTGCTTTGGTACACCGTTGGGGTGGTCTTTGTGTCGGTGCACCATTGGGGTGGTCTTTGTATCGGTGCACCGTTGGGGTGGGTTTTGTCTCGGTGCACCGTTACGCTCCCATATTTGTATTTTAAAGTCTTTTGTATTTATTGACAGCGCTCCAATAGTAAAAGTGAGAGCTGTCTAATATCAGCTTGTATGTCTGATTTTTATTGCTCTTACTAAGTGAGCACTGTCAATCAACACAAGGGACTGGCTTTCATATGCAAATATAAGAGTACACCAAGGCATAGTCCACGCCAAGGGTGCACCGAAGACCCTCATTTGCATTTTAAAAAATAGATTTTGAAGCAAATATTAAAAGGGTTGTCCAGTCTAGAATGACAAGTCTGCAGTCCCTCTGTATGACTGCAGATTTGTGAATCCTCCGAGTGCACTCACTATGCACTATGAGGATTCTCCGGTGTCTGCGACGAGAACGAAAGTCAAGTATGCGATATGCAGAGTCCCAGCTAGAATCCGTCTAGGGGACACCACCTCACTCAATACAAGTGCATTATGCGAGGCCGTACCCACTAGACGAGTTCTCTCTAGGAGTCTGCATATCGCATACTTGACCATCGTGAGTGCGCTGGAGGATTCACTAGTCTGCAGTCATAGAGTAACACATAGACGCACTGCAGACTTATCATTCTAGATAGGACAACCCCTTTTAAGCTAAACTGTGTGTGATTTTTGTAGAGGAATCGTCCCTTATATCAATCTTTATTTATGTAAATGGGAAAATCACTTCACCAAACAAACCTTTTGTTTGTGCATCGGGTGATCTGACAGCCGGTTTAGATAGATCAATCGGTTTCTGATTATTGGCAGCAGTGTAAATGCACCTCAAAGAGTAACTGAACTTTTTGTTTTTTTATATTTTATGCCCAATAATTCTGAGCAGATTGGTGAGAAATCTGGTCCGGAGACTCTCAACTACAACTGAAAAGCTCTTTTAGACGAGGACACACAGCACAGAGCGGATCCTGTAGAAAATCATTGTCCTGTCTTCTGAGCTGTGCACTTCTAAGGGGTCTTTTGAACAATTTACGGGGGTCTCTGGACCCAGACCCACACCAATGTGCTCAGAATTAATGGACCTAAAACATATAAGATATCTCCCAAAAAATAAGGTATTTTTTAAATGTTTAATATCCGCAGGTACAAAGTCCCGTGGGCACATAGCCTAAAAGGCCCGTTACACGCTACGATATATTTAACGATATGTCGTCGGGGTCACGTCGTTAGTGACGCACATCCGGCACCGTTTGACAAATCGTAGAGTGTGACAGCTACAGTTAGGTCCAGAAATATTTGGACAGTGACACAATTTTCGCGAGTTGGGCTCTGCATGCCACCAAATTGAATTTCAATTGAAACCTCTACAACAGAATTCAAGTGCAGATTGTAACGTTTAATTTGAAGGTTTGAACAAAAATATCTGATAGAAATTGTAGGAATTGTACACATTTCTTTACAAACACTCCACATTTTAGGAGGTCAAAAGTAATTGGACAAATAAACCAAACCCAAAAAAAAAATTTTTATTTTCAATATTTTGTTGCGAATCCTTTGGAGGCAATCACTGCCTTAAGTCTGGAACCCATGGACATCACCAAACGCTGGGTTTCCTCCTTCTTAATGCTTTGCCAGGCCTTTACAGCTGCAGCCTTCAGGTCTTGCTTGTTTGTGGGTCTTTCCGTCTTAAGTCTGGATTTGAGCAAGTGAAATGCATGCTCAATTGGGTTAAGATCTGGTGATTGACTTGGCCATTGCAGAATGTTCCACTTTTTTGCACTCATGAACTCCTGGGTAGCTTTGGCTGTATGCTTGGGGTCATTGTCCATCTGTACTATGAAGCGCCGTCCGATCAACTTTGCGGCATTTGGCTGAATCTGGGCTGAAAGTATATCCCGGTACACTTCAGAATTCATCCGGCTACTCTTGTCTGCTGTTATGTCATCAATAAACACAAGTGACCCAGTGCCATTGAAAGCCATGCATGCCCATGCCATCACGTTGCCTCCACCATGTTTTACAGAGGATGTGGTGTGCCTTGGATCATGTGCCATTCCCTTTCTTCTCCAAACTTTTTTCTTCCCATCATTCTGGTACAGGTTGATCTTGGTCTCATCTGTCCATAGAATACTTTTCCAGAACTGAGCTGGCTTCATGAGGTGTTTTTCAGCAAATTTAACTCTGGCCTGTCTATTTTTGGAATTGATGAATGGTTTGCATCTAGATGTGAACCCTTTGTATATACTTTCATGGAGTGTTCTCTTTACTGTTGACTTAGAGACAGATACACCTACTTCACTGAGAGTGTTCTGGACTTCAGTTGATGTTGTGAACGGGTTCTTCTTCACCAAAGAAAGTATGCGGCGATCATCCACCACTGTTGTCATCCGTGGACGCTCAGGCCTTTTTGAGTTCCCAAGCTCACCAGTCAATTCCTTTTTTCTCAGAATGTACCCGACTGTTGATTTTGCTACTCCAAGCATGTCTGCTATCTCTCTGATGGATTTTTTCTTTTTATTCAGCCTCAGGATGTTCTGCTTCACCTCAATTGAGAGTTCCTTAGACCGCATGTTGTCTGGTCACAGCAACAGCTTCCAAATGCAAAACCACACACCTGTAATCAACCCCAGACCTTTTAACTACTTCATTGATTACAGGTTAACGAGGGAGACACCTTCAGAGTTAATTGCAGCCCTTAGAGTCCCTTGTCCAATTACTTTTGGTCCCTTGAAAAAGAAGAGGCTATGCATTACAGAGCTATGATTCCTAAAAACTTTCTCCGATTTGGATGTGAAAACTCTCATATTGCAGCTGGCAGTGTGCACTTTCAGCCCATATTATATATATAATTGAATTTCTGAACATGTTTTTGTAAACAGCTAAAATAACAAAACTTGTGTCACTGTCCAAATATTTCTGGACCTAACTGTATGAGTTACTGTGATCGTGCAAAAATACCTTATCGTTGCTCGTTGACACGTCGTTCATTTTCTAAAAATCGAACGTCCTTCTGCGCGCTGGTTGTTCATTGTTCCCGAGGCAGCACACATCTCTCCGTGTGACACCCCGGGGACGATGAACTGCAGCTTACCTGCGTCCCGCCGGCAATGCGTAAAGAAGGAGGTGGGCGGGATATTACGTCCCGCTCATCTCCGCCCCTCCGCTTCTATTGGGCGGCCGCTGTGTGACGTCGCGGTGACGCCGAATGTCCCTCCCCCTTCAGAAAGTGAATGTTCGCCACCCACAGCAAGGTCATTTGGGAGTTAACTACGTGTGACGGGGGTTATCGACTTTGTGCGACACAGGCAACAAATTACCTGTGCCGCACAAACGATGGGGGCGGGTGCGATCGCACATGCGATCCCACGAGAAATCGTAGCGTGTAAAGCAGCCTTTAGTGTCTTTGAAAATCTGAAGCTGTTACAATAAGCTAAATAAAACTGAACATGTGTGCAGCAATTGCAGATCTTCATTCTTATAGCGTTTAGCACTTTTTCAAGTGTGTTACAGAGCAGATCCACCTTAAATAGATGTTGTGTGCCCAAAATCATAGTTTTACATTGTCGGGAAGGGGTGCGACCACTTCAAGTGCCTAGGGCAGCACGAAGGCCAAATACAACCCTGACGACGTTAGAAATCCATCACACAGGCCGCAATATATAACTCTCACACAAGAAAAGACTCAGACCAAGTAAAGAAAGTTAAACTAAGTGATATTTATTATAGTTTAGTATGTGTTATATGTATATATTTGCTACCTCTCATCACTCACGAAGAGCGTACAGCGACACTCAGGTCAGGAAAAACCCCCAATGGAGGAAACCTGCAGGGAATCCATGGCCGCTGTACTGCCCTTCCTCCGGGCATACTAAGAGAGGTTAACACTATAAATCATTCAGTGTGTGTTTGTATGTATGTGCGGTATGTTAGTATTTGTGTATGTATTATGATGTATTATGTGTGTTTTTTATGTGTATGCGTGCATTATACATTACCCGCTCCTTTGGTTGGTCATCTATCATGGTCTTTACCTCTCGGGCAGCAGTATCTCCTAGTGAGAAATGAATGTACAAAAGATGTAAGAACCATAACTGTATTTTGTATTTACCTGACATACAGAATACTATTTCACAGTTTAGTTATATCTTTGATTTCCTACTTCTCTATGGCATTAATGATTACTTACCATTGGTGATATTAGTCAAGGATCTCAACTGATGTCCCAGGGTCCACTTTTGTGTCTTTCCGGCTAATGATGTTTCCATTCACTTCCCACTTGCATGGATGCAAAATGATGTTTCTGCAGCGGGCACAGGACGGCGGCCTCCTCCATGGGCCATGGACTTCGAGCTCCCATGCATGCCTCTTCTCGTACCCAATAGCCCAGCTGTGATGGATTCGCCGGTTTCTCATCCACACCCAATGGGAAGGGTCTTGTGCCATGATCTGGAATGACATCTTACATAATGAAACTTGTCTTCACTTGACAGATATATATATATATATACTGTATTTTTCAGATTATAATACGCACTTTTCCTCCAATAATTTGGGAGGAAAATGAGAGTGGGTGCTGTGCTGGCTGCTGGGCTCTGTTCTGGCTACGGAGGGGACTGTGCTGGCTGCGGCGGGGACTGTGCTGGCTGCGGTGAGTGCTGTGCTGGCTGCGGTGAGCACTGTGCTGGCTGCTGTGGGGGCTGTGTGGAGCAGGGCGGTGTGGTGGGTGAGATGTTCTGTCGGCGGTGCGGGCTTTAAATAATGGCACCCGCAGTCGGCGCGTGCACATATGGAGCTCTTGGCTCAGATCTGATCTGTGCACGCGTGTCTTCGGTCCATTGATCTCTCAGCAGTGGACTTAAGGAAAATAGTGCACGGAGGTGGCGCGTGCACAGATGAGATCTGGGCTTGTCATTGAGCCGAGAGCTCAATCTGTGCACATGAAAATGCTGGGCGCCATTTCTTTGAAACCCTCCAACAGAGCATCTGTGATATCCGCTGCACCGCCCTGCTCCACACAGCCAGAACACCCTCCGCAGCCAGCACAGCCTCCACCACAGCCAGCACAGTGCCCACCGCAGCCAGCACAGCCCCCACCGCAGCCAGCACAGTCTCCACCGCAGCGCCTGCAGCATCGCCCTACTCCAGCACCACCCCTGCCTCCTGTGACACTGCTGCGGCCCCCCGTCCGGTATGACACCACCGGAGTATAAGACGGATCCCATTTTTTTATTACCTTTTTTATCTTTAAATTTGGGGTTTGTCTTATAATCTGGTGAGTCTTATAAATCAAAAAATACGGTATACTTACCAGATCACATGTGGCCCGGTCCACCCAAGCTCTGAAGTCCATCCGGAGGAGCAGCTGGTTTCGTTGGTAATGCAGCTCTTCTTTCCGCTGTTCCCAGGTTCTTCCTAACGCCCACGCGTAGATTTCTTCACGGAAGTCAACGTCCTCTTCAAATTGGTTGGCTAAGAAGCTGAAAAAAAGACAAACGTTATGACCCAGATATATTGTAAGTGCAAAAGGAAGGGGTGAATATAAATGATACAATGATGTAAAAAAAACAGTCAATATGGACCCCAAGTAAGTCATAAGGCCGCATAGTATGGTTCTGATCACACGTTTTTCAGCTTTATTTTTTCAGTGTTTTTTCGTGTAAATTAGAAACTGCTTTTTATCAAAAGCTTTAAGATTTCAGAAATATCATGCACGTGTTGTCTTTTCTTTCTGAATTTGAGAACTGCGGCATTTTGAAATCTGCAGCATCTCAGTTGTTGAAAAATGGGCATTTTGACCGCAGCAAATTACTTCCCAGAGAGCAGATTTTAGCTGCAGAAACCCCCCACAAGAATCATGTGTTTGAACACAGCCCAAGATATATAGGCTTTCTATTTTCTCTTTGCAGATACAATGATAAAATATTTTTTACTTTAAAATCAGATAATGACCATAATTGTGTTTCCGTCTATAATTGATAAATCTAATATAAAATACCGGATCCACAATTATTGAGAGTTTTGCTAAAAATATGTTTTCATGAAAACACTTACAGGGATGGAAAGAAGTTCTCTCTATATTCCTCGGTGCTCAGTCCGGCTCTCTTGAAGTACACGAGGACCATGGCCAGGAGATACTAGAGGAAGAAGACAAAAAGTTATATTTTGGAAATGTTTTTACACAGTAGATAACTGTATGTCACTGTATTTTATGATGAATAATGTCATTCTGTAATCTGAACAGAAAGGTCACAGATTATTGTGCACCTGTAATACCTCTCTACAAGTATGTGGATGTAAAATGTAAATTCCGGTAAAGGGAACCCGTCATCAGGAAACTAGACCTTAGAAAAGGCCTTTCACTGATGATTTCATCAATACTTTGCTTGCAGTGTTTCCTCACTCTTCTCTCAGTGACCGGCCTTCCCTAGCTGAGATTCTGCACCAGGTGCCATCATTGCCCACAGATGTCTCCTCAGAGGCGGTGGCGCATGCGCAGTAAGCTCCTGATGACGTTAGCTAATCTACACATGCGTCTCCCCATCGGATGAGATGACCGTGGGCAATGATGGCACCTAAGGGGTATAACATCTTGATGACAGGTTCCATGTAAAGACATTGCATGGCTTATTGTTCTTGTATTTATACAGGTACCTTGTCAGAAATCCTTAAACAGATGTCTTTTGCCAAAAATAGCTGGATATCCTCATCTCCTGGGAGAAAAGTTAAAATAAGATTATTTAGATTTAGATTTAAAATATTTAATAAATTACACGTCATTAAATCTGATTTCTGTAATGTTAACCCCTTCCTGATACATAATGCAATAGTATATCAGGTCCCAGTTTGTGATACATTGTTGTGGATAAATACGGCTCTTCTGCGTGGTAGGTGCTCAAGTAGGATCCAGTCCCGTAAGTAGCAAAGAGCAAATACTTGGCACTCAAATAGGTGGATAAACTGGTATTTTATTGAGTGATATTGACCAGATACAGCACAGACGTTTCGGTATAACACAGACCTTCATCAGTGTACAGTGTAGACGATCTGCTCCGCTGGTGAGTGATAGTAGCGCTGGTGTAGATCACGGTGTCCTCCGCTGTGTGGCAAAATCGCCTGTGCTGTATCTGGTCAAGATTACTCAATACAATACCAGTTTCTTCAACTATTTGAGAGCCAAATATTTGCTCTTTTCCAGTTTGTGATACAAAAGGAAACAGAAAAAAGAAATGTTATTTGTATCACTGTGTCCGATCTATAAAAGTATAACATTAATTAAACTTATCAGCAAATGTCCAAAGGAGAAATTATCCAAATGCCAGAATTGTGTATTTCAGTCACTGTAACACCACAAAAAGGGATCAAAATGTTGTATCTTTCCCAAATCTTATCTACAAAAATGTCATCTTGCTAAATGGCGACATAGGCAGTTTTTTTATTTTTTTTTTATGAATTTCCAATGTTTTTTATTAGATAAAAGAAACCTGTCATGTGACTCATGGTGTCCAATCCGTGGGCAGAATGAATCAGAGCCCGGCTACACGATTGCAGCTAAGTATGTTATTCTCTAAAATGACGTTTCAGAAGGGATAAAGTTAGAGGATTCGGCTGAGGACTATAACTGGACTAGTCTCGTCTCCAGCTATGGTCTCTGGCCGGATGAGGAAACTTTACTCTCTGAAATGTTGGTGCGTTTCAGACAACAACATAACTGGAGCAAACGTATAGTCGGCCCTGATTCCTGCTGCCTGTAGTTTGGTATCGCGGTAATTTTACTGACCTGGCAAATCCTACTTTTACAATGCAAAGAATAAAAAAGAATAAAACACCCAAAAAAAAAACAAAAAGCAAAAAAACAATATCAGATTTATGTGTTATTGTGCAATTTCACCTCACTTGGAATTTTGATCCTGTTTTCCAGTACATTTAATGATAAAGTGAATGGTGATATTCAAAAGTACAATCCATCCCTCAAAAAAATCAAGTCCTCATATGGCTATGGGGATGGGAAAATTACAAAGTTTTGGCTGTTGGAAGAAGGAAACATGAAAAGCCCAAAAACATAAAATCACCATGTTATGAAGAGGTTAATGTTGATGGACTATCCATAGCAGCGTCCACTTCAATGGTTACCAAGACAGAACACTACATATACAGGTGTGGCCATATCCGTCCTGTACTGCTGCTCACTCCTATTCACTTCAATGGGACTCAGATGTAGTGACATGCAATATCAGCCACGGCACAACCGTATGGTGTAAAGCCAAGGTAATCAGCGAAGAGGATATTCCTCTCACTAGAGTACTGAATTATCAGCACCAAGCTGATAGATGGGGCTGCAGAAGTCAGATCCCCACTAAACACGATAACCCAACAGTCAGGAAATGTTACCAAGCAGATTAAAGAAAGCAGCCCGTTCTTCTGGACGCAGGTTAAGCTCCTTCATCTTCTTTTGGCAATTTTCTATAATGGTGGTCTGTGAACTGTGATATTACAGTAGATATTTCAATCAGATATTCCAGTGTTATAATATACAAATACAGATCGGTACTAATTTAATACATTTACAATTAACCCTTTCATGACATCTGCCAAATACACATGAGGGGCATGTTGGGTCCATAAGGGGAGTTAAAAATTATCTAAAATTATTAACTGAAGAGAACATTCGAATCACTCCCATTTATGTTATTAACTACAATTTTTTACTGTATATATGTATATATATGTATATATATATGAGGTGAAATAAGTATTGAACGCACCAAAAAATGTCAGTGTTTGTGTGAAAGATTTGGCCAAAATCACACTTGAGCAATGCATGTTACTAGTTTCATCATGCAGGAGGCGTTTTGAAGCTGCTTTAGTATTAAATTTCAACGAGCGTGTTCAATACTTTTTCCCTGTGTGACTTCCCATTATTACACATTACTAAGTTTATGGACATCTATCGTCTCTTTGCCTGTGTGGGTTGGATGGCTTGTTACCTACATCTGGTGACAAATTTTATTTTTACAAAAAAATATTTTTTCTGTATGGACTTCAGGTCTATTGCTTAGTGCAGTGTGATTCACACGGCTTTGACACATGAGGAGCTGCTGTTTAGGTGTGATTTGAAAATCTACTTATACCATTGCATTGAGACTGATGTAGCTATTCTACTCTGACATTTGGTCACTTCTAGTTATCTCTTATGGTTTTTGACACCTTAATATACAGTATAAACCCAAGCTGTAGCCTTGTAAATATACTGCCAATGGTTGTATGCAAATTGTATATCATTATTACATGGCATTATATATTTTACCCTCGATGGCCATTATTGATGGTGATTTACTTATTTTTTTGAGTAGTGCAATTCATATTGTCTCTGTTGGTATCATTGAATTTTTTGTATTTTTCAAGTGGAATAATTTCCTGTTTCTATGTATCAGCATCTATTTGTAAAAATGCTTTTAATCCTGAATTTAAAATATTTGTAATAAAAATATATTTTCAGGCTCAATATACTCAATGTTTTTTTGCTTATGGATTTATACATATTAGAAAAATAGAAATCTGAAAATGGTGGCGTGCATTTGTAGTTCACTCCCATGTCACTACCTTGTAAGACCACCTTTCACAACAATTATTGCTGTGAGGATTTTGGGGTATGTCTCTTCCACTTTTACAAATCTAGAGGCTGACATTTTTGCCCATCATTCTTTTGTAAAGTAGCTCTTGCTCAGTGAGATTGGATGGAGAGTGTCTGTGAACACAATTTTTCAAGTCTTGCCACAGATTCTCAGTGGGATTTAGGTTTGGAGTTTAGGATCATTTTCCTGCTGGAAGGTGAACCCTTCTCCCCAGTCTCAAGTCTTTTTCAACCTGCAACAAGTTTTCCTGTATTTAGCTCCATCCATCTTCCCATCAACTCTGACTAGCTTCCCTGTGCCTACTGAAGTTGCTGAAGATGATGCTGCCTTCACCATGTTTGACGGTGAGGATGGTGTTTTCAGGATGATATGCAGTTTCAGTTTTCCACCACACATAGCATTTAGCATTTATCCCAAAAGGTTCTACTTTGGTGTCATCTGACCAGAGCATCCACTTCCACATGATGCCAACAAGCAAGAAGAAAGGGCAATAGTTTCAGCCTCTAGATGTGCAAAGCTGGCAGAGACATACCTCACAAGACTGGCAGCAGTAATTGCAGTGATAGGTGGTCCTACAAAGTATCAAACCACAAGGGGCTGAATACAAATGCACCTCACAATTTTCAGATTCCTAATTTTAACCCCTTCAGCCCCCGGGCACTTTCCGTTTTTGCGTTTTTGTTTTTTGCTCCCCTTCTTCCGAGAGGCGTAACTTTTTTATTTTTCCATCAATCTTGCCATATGAGGGCTTGTTTTTTGCGGGACGAGTTGTACTTTTAAATGAAACCATAAGTTTTACCATATAGTGTACTGGAAAATGGCAAAAAAATTCCAAGTGCGGAAAAATTGCAAAAAAAGTGGGATTGTACAATAGTTTTTGGGATATTTTATTCACCGTGTTCACTATATGGTAAAACTGATGTGTAGGTATGATGCCACAGGTCGGTGCGAGTTTGTAGACACCAAACATGTATAGGTTTACTTGTATCTAAGGGGTTAAAAAAAATTCACAAGCTTGTCCAAAAAACGTGGCGCACGTTTTGCGCCATTTTCCAAAACCCGTAGCGGTCTCATTTTTCAGGATCTGAGGCTCAGTGATGGCTTATTTTTTGCGTCTCGACCTGACGTTCTTAACGGTACCATTTTTGCGCAGATGCTACGTTTTGATCGCCTGTTATTGCATTTTGCGCAAAATTTGCGGCGACCAAAAAACGTAATTTTGGCGTTTGGAATTTTTTTGCCGCTACGACGTTTACTGATCAGATTCATTGATTTTATATTTTGATAGATCGGGCATTTCTGAACGCGGCGATACCAAATATGTGTGTACTTTTTATTTTTTTAACCCTTTAATTTTCAATGGGGTGAAAGGGGGGTGATTTGAACTTTTAGGTTTTTTTATTTTTTTTAAATTTTTTAAAACTTTTTTTTACTTTTTTTTATTTTACTAGTCCCCCTAGGGGGCTATTGCGATCAGCAATCCGATCGCTCTGCACTATCTGCAGATCTCAGCTACAGAGCTGAGAACTGCAGATTTGCTGCTTCACTTTCAATGCCGGCTGTATTCCGGCATTGAGAGGAAGTGACTCATGTTAGCTACAGGCGTCATCACATGACCCTGTGCTACCATGGCAACTGCCGAAAGTCACGTGATCATGTCACGTGACTTCCGGTGGGGGCGGGGTAAGTCACTGTCATGGCGGCGCCCATGTACATATCGCTGCCAAGACTTTGGCAGCGAAATGTAAGGGGTTAATGGCCGCGGGTGGAAGCGATTCCACCCGCGGCTAGCAGGCACACATATCAGCTGTTGATAACAGCTGATATGTGCGCCGATCGCCGCCGCCCGCCGGCGGCAGGGGGCGGGGCTTACCGGCACACGATCCATGACGTATCTAGTACGTCATGGGTCGTTAAGGGGTTAAAATATTTAGAAAAACATATTTCATTTCCTTTACATGTCACAAATACTTGGTAGATTGTGTTGGTAAATCACAAAAAAATCCCAATAAATCACATTAGTGTAACGTGAAAAAAATGTGGAAAGGTTCAAAGGGTATGAATAGTTTTTAAAGGCACTGTAGATATGTCGCGGGCGGAGGAGGGGACGCTGCGCTGTCCCACTGCTTGGGTCCGGCTGCTGCTCGGTGGTGGCTCAAGCGGTGGGCCGGATCCCGGGGACTCGAGCGTCGTTCCTCGCCCGTAAGTGAAAAGGGGATTTGATTGTGGGGATTTGATATTGTCCGTGACGCCACCCACGGTTGTGGTGAGTTTGGTGACACCACCGCTGCTCTGGACGGGGATCACGGGAGCGATGACAGGGAGCAGCTTGGATGTTGGTTCTCCCCTCCGTGGGTAGGGGGGTTGGTTGTCCCGGGGCCCGGTGAGGGGGTAGGTTTGGATGGCAGGCGGGTTACGGGGCCTGGCGAGGTGCAGGGTCGCGGGGGCAGCGCTGTG
Source organism: Anomaloglossus baeobatrachus (assembly GCF_048569485.1). Taxonomy (NCBI): domain Eukaryota; kingdom Metazoa; phylum Chordata; class Amphibia; order Anura; family Aromobatidae; genus Anomaloglossus; species Anomaloglossus baeobatrachus. Next base: position 538,929,922 of record NC_134353.1, on the reverse strand, counting down.
CCGCACGCCACGGTAGTACTCACTCAGCCAATGATGTACACAGAGTCTCCGGTAAAACAAGCGGCTGGATGGACGGGTCCCACAGACGGCTGCGGTGTTTCTCCTCCTGGCAGGTTGATGGTGACTGCCTTTCCCTGCACCTGTGTAGTGTAAACGGTTCCAATGGGTTCCCACCGGTAACCCGCTCCCCAGCTTGGGTATGTGCTGAAGGAGTCCCTTTTGCCCGCAGGCTCTGGCCCTGGGAACTTTAGCCTTGGCGGTGACTGTGTTTCCCTCTAACGGTTGGACTGTTGCCTTCTGTCGGGACTTGGCTGCTGGGAAACCCAGGGGGTTCCCTTGGCTAACGGATTTGACAAATTGCACGGCGACTCCTAGCCTTGTCGGGGTCCGTAAGCCCCTGCCGGATGGTGCTGGCTTCTCTTTGCGTACCGATACGGTACCGCCGGGCCACCGCCCATCCACGGTCCTTACGGCTAGCTCCAATAGGCCTCTCCTGCAGACGGTCACCACCGTCTGCCAACCTTGCTGTTCCGTCCGGGCCACACAACCGGACCAACTTCAGACTCCTCAACTGCCACTTCACCTCCACCACTCGACTCACCTGCCCACTATCTCACTGCTCTGCTTTTCCCGCCTCCAGGACTGTGAACTCCTCGGTGGGTGGGACCAACCGCCTGGCCCACCCCCTGGTGTGGACATCAGCCCCTGGAGGGAGGCAACAAGGATTTTGTTTGACTTAGGTGTGCCTGACTGGGAGTGTGGGGTGTGTTGGTGTAGTACCTGTGACGTCCTGGCTTGTCCAGGGTGCCACATTCCCCCTTAGTAAAATGCAGACTGTCCGCGGGCTGCCCGTCCATCACCGGTTTTATTTTCACAACTGAAAAAGATAAACGGTAAAACACAAAATACAAGCATATTAACTCTTCCCACATCGGGAGGCACATACTTAAACGTTGCTAACGGTAACGGATTCCACTCTCTCCCACCCAAGCAATCTGGCCCTGATGCTGCCCCTAAGCAAATGGGCAGCACCCCTTGACCCCAGTCCAGCACAAGTTACCCGAGCGGGTTCTGTCCTTTTCAGGGGACCCACGTCCATGGGGAACCCCTGAAACCCCCCGGAGGATCGCCACCGGTTGCGGTAGTGGCGGACCTGGTCCATCACTTCCCTCCAGGCCCATCCTCCAAATCAGCCTCTCCGGAGGCGGTACCGGTTTAGTCATAAAAACATATTTATTTACACACTACAAGTTCGTGGTTGCCCTGCCAGTTCTCGGGCTTGTCCGTAAGCAGTTCCTTACGCAAGGATCAAAGACAGTCCCTACGGGGACAACAGTGCTTCGTAGCCAACGGACTACCACAAACAAAACTGTAGGGTCCCAACGGAGACTTGCCGTAGGGTCCCAACGGGGACTGTCAGCTGGGTCCCAGGGGCCATCCACAACACCTCGCTCCGGTACAGCTTCCTCCTGCAGCTTTCCCACAGTCCACCATCGAACAGCACGAGCCACCAACGCCACCCTCACACAGGGGTGACACTGTCCCACAGGACTCCATATTCAGCTGCCGATGATGTGGGTACGACTGCTCCTCCAACCGGACTCCTTAGCCTTGAGGGCCGTCTGGAATGTCAGCAGAGTCCCAATGGGGACCGACAGCAAGGTAACCGGGAACCGCTACCATGCTCTAACTTTTCTTTCTTAATCAGCAATCCCGCAGCGCAGCTGCCTTTGCGGCCGCTCCCGATGCGGAGCACTTTCTGCTTGCTCCGGTTCAGGCGGTGTGGGGGATGGGCCCAGCCGGAGTCCCCCCGTGCCGGCTACGACCGGTACCTTCGGTAACGAGGGACCCCGCTGTGACATGGCCTGCTCTGACTCCTGGCAGCTGCATCCCCGCCGTGCCTCAGCTGAGGCCGGGTGTCTGGGAGCGGTCAGCGGAACTTGCGGTGCTGGCTTCTGGGCGAGGGTCGCCTCCGTTGCGGCCGGGCGGGCTGCCAGGGCCATCGTCCTCTCCATCGCAGCTGGGATGGAAGCTGGGACGGTGCCAGGGCGGTGGTAAGGGTAAGGCAATCTCCCACAGACGCTGCGGGCTCCGCTACCAGTGGCAGGGGTAACGGGTCGGTCGGGGCGTTGGCCGCGGGCATGGGCAGTGAGGGAGGTAGCGTGGTGGACGGCAGCAGGCCCCTCAGCCGTATCGACCGATCCCTCGGGGACATAGGGGCGTGGGTCGCTTACCCGCTCCTCTGAGACCACTTCCACTTCGGATGACCAAACGGTTGCGGCCAGGCCCTTCATCTCTGACGTCCACTTCGCCAGCATGAAGTGGACTTGGGCCGGGAGCTCCTGGCACATATTGCTTTTGGATCCAGGAACGTGTTTCAGCAGAGTCCTGGCGTCCCTGCACGCTACAGCGCTAGTTACATGCGGCTGCGACCACCGCTCCTCTAGCGGCTTTGTCGGGCGCAGACATCTTGTATCCATCCCCCTTAGTTTCCTTCCGGTACTTCCTCTACGGGGGCGGGGTTTCAGCCTTCGCGCTTCTACTGCTCGAGGAGACGCTCGAGCAGGAATCTTTCGCGCCCAAGATGGCGGCTTCACAAATTTTTCGGCCGGACACCTCCGGCGGTCACAAGGCGCACCTCTACCAGATGGCAGAGCGGTAAGATCCTGTTCGTGATGCCAAGTTGTCGCGGGCGGAGGAGCGAACGCTGCGCTCTCCCACTGCTCGGGTCCGGCTGCTGCTGCTGCTCGGTGGTGGCCCGAGCGGTGGGCCGGATCCCGGGGACTCGAGCAGCGTTCCTCGCCCGTGAGTGAAAAGAGGATTTGATTGTGGGGATTTGATGTTGTCCGTGACGCCACACACGGTTGTGGTGAGTTTGGTGACACCACCGCTGCTCTGGACGGGGATCCCGGGAGCGATGACAGGGAGCAGCTTGGATGTTGGTTCTCCCCTCTGTGGGTAGGGGGGTTGGTTGTCCCGGGGCCCGGTGAGGGGGTAGGTTTGGATGGCAGGCGGGTTACGGGGCCTGGCGAGGTGCAGGGTCGCGGGGGCAGCGCTGTGCCGCACGGCATGGTGGTACACACTCAGCCAATGATGTACACAGAGTCTCCGGTAAAACAAGCGGCTGGATGGACGGGTCCCACAGACGGCTGCGGTGTTTCTCCTCCCGGCAGGTTGATGGTGACTGCCTTTCCCTGCACCTGTGTAGTGTAAACAGTTCCAATAGGTTCCCACCGGTAACCCGCTCTCCTGCTTGGGTATGTGCTGAAGGAGTCCCTTTTGCCCACAGGCTCTGGCCCTGGGAACTTTAGCCTTGGCGGTGACTGTGTTTCCCTCTAACGGTTGGACTGTTGCCTTCTGTCGGGACTTGGCTGCTGGGAAACCCAGGAGGTTCCCTTCGCTAACGGATTTGACAAATTGCACGGCGACTCCTAGCCTTGTCGGGGTCCGTAAGCCCCTGCCGGATCATGCTGGCTTCTCTTTGCGTACCGGTCCGGTACTGCCGGGCCACCGCCCGTCCACGGTCCTTATGGCTAGCTCCAATAGGCCTCTCCTGCAGACGGTCACCACCGTCTGCCAACCTTGCTGTTCTATCCGGGCCACACACCCGGACCAACTTCAGACTCCTCAACTGCCACTTCACCTCCACCACTCGACTCCACTGCCCACTATCTCACTGCTCTGCTTTTCCCGCCTCCAGGACTGTGAACTCCTCGGTGGGCGGGACCAACCACCTGGCCCACCCCCTGGTGTGGACATCAGCCCCTGGAGGGAGGCAACAAGGATTTTGTTTGACTTAGGTGTGCCTGACCGGGAGTGTGGGGTGTGTTGGTGTAGTACCTGTGACGTCCTGGCTTGTCCAGGGTGCCACAGATATATAAATAAATATGTGGTATTGCTGCATCCTTAAAAGTTCAATTCTTCAAAATATAAAATATGTCATATATAAAGTGAAATCAGTAAATCAAAAAATGTAAACATTGGAAATGTCATTTTTGGTTGTTGCATCTCTGCAAAAAAATGCAATAAAAACTGATCAAAATATCATAAATAAACAAAACTAATGTAATTAAAAAATCCATCAGCTTGGCTGCAAATAAGGAAAGGAACAAAACAGACCTCACACGGCTCCATCCATGGAAAAATGGCAAAGAAAATGGCAGCAGAAAAAAAAATGTTTATAACTTATTGAAAAATGTTTCACCAATTAAATAATAAAAAAATAATTGACCCTATTCTCTATAATTGTGCTAAACTGGAGACTCATGTTGCCAGGACACTTTCACTATACAGATAACCGTAACACAAACCCATAAATAATGGCAGAACTCTGATTACTTTTGGAATTTCCCCTACTTGGATTTTTATTATACTGATTCTCCAGTACGTTGTAGTGTAAAATGAACAAGGTCAATAAAATTATATATGTTCCTGGAAAAAAATACCCGACAGCGTATTTTCACCTATGTGGATGGACGGGAGAAAAACAAAAATGGCTGAATAAAAATTGTCTGCAGTATGAAAGGGTTTATAAGAAATGACACATTGCAATGTAAGTAAGCTGCATGACCCGACCTTAGCGCTGTCATCTTGGAAGAACGGGAAACGGCAATAAAACTTTTGAGTGTTGTGCCATAAATATCATATCAGATAACATGTAATAAATAAGTTTGGACTCTATATGGGGGGATTATAACATTAATAAATCTCACGTCTCTTCTTCATAAAGAGCGATCAGCTCTCTCTTCCTCTTCTTGCTCATCTTTTCTTCCTGGGAGTCTTAGAGAGAAAAGAATATCACCATGAACATCTTCCAGAGACTTTACAGAGACCTATATTACCATGAGCTTGTAATATAAGAACTGGACCTCTATTATATCATGGGCACACCTATAGGCAATACACAGGGTTGGTCTCACACCCCGCCCCGATGTCGGAGGGAGCCCAATAGCCACATGAAATGGCTAATGGTGTATGAGGGCCCTGCTACACTTGGTATTGAGGCCCTTGGGCTTCATACCTTAGCATTATATAGGCATATATTGGTCTTTTTTGTGGCCTAATCACTAAGACTGACATTGTGTTCTTAATTCCAGTGTACAACCGTAATGAAGGGATCCCTGAATGTTGCCCTAAAATCATGAATCATTACACCTGATGTATTCGGCGCATCTCCTAAGTTGTGCGCTCCTCCCTAAAAATGCTCCTCCAGTCAGAAACGGGAGTAGCATTCCTGGAGTATGAAACGCCGGCACTTTTGTTTAATTTGATAAGCGGGCACTGCATGCCCACTTTTGCCCTGCCTTCTCCCAGCTCTTTCCATTTTGGCAGAGCTTCTTTAAATGTGCATAAAAATGCGTAAATTCACAACATTATTGTGTAACTTTATGTTTTTAATGATTTACGCCTGATTTCTGGTGAACACACTAATAAATCTTATCCTTTGTGTTTCCCTATTAAGTATAAATACATATTCAGTAATTACATGATATAATAAAAGTGCTATAATTGTATTTGTTCTGGAAGATCACAGTTCGGCCACGCTGGACCCTGTCATTTCACATAACCCCTATATATGTTCTGCCCCTCTCTAGTCCAATCCCCCCCAAAATGCTAATAACCATGAAATAATAATGAAGACTAACACCGAATTACTGGGTGATTCCCTATTGTCCTACATCTTGGATCCATTCATCAGACAAAATTGGGGAATGTTAATAACCAAAGGGGCGTACATCTTTGAACCTTTTTACATGATCAGCTGTGGTTGGTTTTCTGAAAATAGTTGCAATATGGGCACATGCACTTTATGGATTAATGAGATATAGGAGAGAAATGTTTACATTTAACCAACACCCCGCCATCACAGTTCTGATAACCCCACTTTACGCCCATCCCTATCCCAGCAGTTGATACATCCGTGCCTTGCAATAGGATATATGTATCCATTGTTTTCCTATCCAGTGTTGTTATTATTTTTTTTTTTTGGGGGGGATATTTAATCCTTACCACTTGGAGATATATTTAACATAAACATTCCTTTTGCATGTTATACTCCTTGTTACTTTGTTTTTAGAATTGGGGAATGGAAGTGATAAGTCTTGGGTGTTTCTCAGGTCACCACCATTTATCTACTTTCTGGAGAATTTAGGTGAAAATCTTTGAGTTTATTAATAAAGTCCTTTCTCTTTCTTTGGTAAACAGCTAACTGACATTGGCTCTGGATGACATGGAGCGGTAATACAAGGTAATAAATGATGGTAATTTACCACTGATGACTTGAAGACAGTTGGTGTTATCTTCCAGAAGATGTTGATGTGCAGTAGGGTGTCTTCCTCCTCCAAAAATGTAACAATGTTCGCTAAATCACTTCTGAAACAAAGTGAAGCCTGTACTATCTCTATAAAAGCAATAGCAGACTGGCACCAACTGACGGTTTTTTCTAGTCTTATAAAGAAATTCTGCGATTCTATTGGTTGAAGCTTGTGGCACCCACCATGATGGTTTATTCTCTAGCAAATTTAAAGAGAAAGTACGCTCAGATAATGTACAGTAATGTTGGATTTGAAATATGAGGTGTCCAATTACGTAAATGAAGAATCTGAAGTTATCTTTATATTTTCAATCCTTCTTTTTATTGCCATTGGTGGGTGCCATGTTGTTATACTGTGGAAACCAGACGTTTACATACACGATCTAAAAAGACACATCTGCATGTTTATCTCACTATCTGACATGAAATCAGAATAAACCTTTCCTGTTTTAGGTGAATTGGGAACAACAATTATTGATATTTAGTAAATGTCAGAATAATGAGAGAAAGTGGTAATGTTACAATTTCATTAGTATTTGGTACCATTACCCTTAAACAGTATGACTTGGGTCAAACGTTTTGGATCTCCTTCCACAAGCTTCTCACAATAGTTGGTAGGAATTTGGGCCCATTCCTTCTGACAGAACTGGTGTAACTGAGCCATGTGTGTAGGTCGCCTTGCTCGCGTCTGCCTTTTCAGCTTTGTCCATACATTTTCAATACGATTGAGATCAGGGCTTAATGATTGTAACTCCAAAACATTGACTTTATTATCGTTAGCCACTTTGTAATCAGTTTGACAGTATGCTTTGGGTCATTGTCCATTTAGAAGACCCATTTCCACCCAAGTGTTAAGTTCCTGGCTGATGTCTTGAGATGTTGCTTCAGTATTGCCACATAATCTTTTTCCTTCAAGATGCCATTTATTTTGTGAAGTGTACTTGTCCATCTTGCAGCAAAACAACCCCACAACATGATGCTGCCACTCCTGTGTTTCACAGTTGGGATGGTGTTCTTAGGCTTCAAAGCTTCTCTGTTTTTCCTCCGAATGTAACTATGGTCATTATGGCCAATCAGTTAATTTTAGTTTTGTCAGACCACAGGACATGTCTCAAAAAGGTCTTTCTTCCTGTGTGCATTTGCCAATATTAATCTAACTTTTTTATGTTTATTGGGGAGTAATGGCTTCTTCCTGGCAGAGTGGCCTTTCAGCCCATGTTGATAAAGTACATGCTTCACTGTGGATAATGATGAAACAATCTTACCAGCTTCCACCAGCATCTTCACAAGGTCTTTTGCTTTTGTTCTTGAGTTGATATGCACATGTCTGACCAAAGCACGTTCATCTCTGGTACACAGAGCCAGTCTCCTCTCTGAGCGTTATGATGGCTCGACATTCACATCTTGTTTGTACTTGCATACAATTGTTTGTACAGATCAGAGACACCCCTTAAAGTATCTGGAAATTGCCCCCCAAGGATGAACCAGACTTGTGCAGGTCAAAAGCCTCTAAAGACATGACATCATTTTATGGGGTTTCCCATATTTATTTTTTTTAGTGTATGTAAACTTTTTACTTATACGTTTGGCAAACATAAATAACTTTGGCAATCCAAATTGACCTAAATTGGGAAAGATTAATTCTGATTTAATTTCAGATAGTGAGAAACATGCAGATATGTCTTTTTAGATAGTGTATGTAAACTTCTGGTTTCAACTGTATGTCATTTCTTTGGCTAATGTTCAATCAGCATTTTTATTAAAAGTGTTTGTGCCAAGTTTACCTAATTTGTGCCAGATTCTCAAAATTGATGTAAGGAAATATTTAACTTGGTATGAATTAGTTTAGGAGGCCTTACCTGGACGTTTGGAGTTCGATTACCAATCCTACATTTTCCACTTATGTGGCTGATAATTTGTTTGCAACCTCTGTGTTTTTCCACCTCCTCTTAGAATTTTCTTTTTTTAAACAACCTCTATGAGCGGTATGTCACATTGACTGACAATGAGCAGGGTCTGAAGAGAAGAGCACTCCAGCATGAACGACTGTATGCAGAAAGCCTGAAAGAGAGACGGCTAATGAGCAGGGTCTGATGAGCATCCCAGTATGGACAACTGTATGCAGAGAGCCTGAGAAAACTGACGGCCAAATAGCAGTGTCTGAAAAGAAGAGCACTCCAGCATGGATGACTGTATGCAGAGAGCCTGAGAAGAATGACGGCCAACGAGCTGGGTCTGAAGGGAAGAGCACTCCAGTATGGACGACTGTATGCAGAGAGCCAGAGAAGAATGACGGACAATGAGCAGGATCTGAAAAGAAGAGCACCCCAGTATGGATGACTGTATGCAGAGAGCCTGAGAAAAAATAGTTTGGCTGGCTTTGCTTTTATAAAACATATTTTGTTAAAGTATATCTGTTTTATTAAACACTTGTAGTCCATACTAAACTCCTCAACATTGAAATTGCAACACAAAGAAGAAAAACTAATTGAATTATGGACATCTCTGGATTTATAGACATGTTGGTGATATGGAAATAGAAAAAATAGAAACAAAATATTGAAAATATTTTTTCTCACTATCGAGTATGAACACCATACGCAAAAATAAATGCACTTGCACACCTTACCATGCTGTCAATGAGAGTATTAATGGTCATCTAAGAATGGTTCTACCATGCTGAATGCACTAGGGCACACAAATCATCAAGATCTGCTGCTGAAACGCTCTTTGCAATTGCTGACCAATGATATCTCAGATGTGCTTGAAAATAGACATGTCCAGAGATGCTACAGGCCATGGTAGCACGTTTAAGCCATGCAAGTGTGATGCCCCTGGACTATCAGGTCGTCACAGGGTATTGTGCAATCTGCTCTTCTGTGCAATATCCACCTCCTCCTTGGTTATGGGTCCCCAACTACATGGTGTTGCCTACATCAGCCAATTAAAGTCCTAGGTACACTCTGGTACACACTCACCAGGCACACCAGTGGACGGCCTGAGTGGAATAGGGTCGCCTACTTGGGGGGGTTGGTAAGGGGAGGTCAGGAGTGTCAGGAGCAGGAGAGTGAAGTGTTGGAAGTCAAGGAGAGAGGAGGTAAGGAGCCAGGCTCCTTGGAAGCAACTAGGTAGTAGACGGTGGTCTGGGCCTAGTAGGAGCTGGACCCCCGGTCACAGGGTATCATAACAAGGGGCACGGAACTGTCGAGGAGGACAGCTGGCGGCCTTGTACCATGACCGATCAAGAAATAACATCTGGAACACCATTCTAAGTCTAAACTGGGTGCAAAACCTAAAAAATCTACACTATATGGAGAGAAGGTATGCACACCAGTGACTATGTAAGGGGAATATATGAAAAGCAGAAACTGCTGTGTGAATACTGACATGAAAAATCCAATAGCTATATGTAAGAGTGAAAGTATGAAAAATGGAATCTGCATTACTGCCATGAACATATGAATAAAGAAAAATGTAGCTATTGAATTGATCAATGCAACAGAGCCCCAACACTACGCCAAAGTATTTCTCTACGTTGGGGTCCCTAGCTAGTGTGTGTCCTCTCATGCAGTTAAAAAACTTACCGTGTATGGGAAGCTGAGACCCAGGCTATATATGCGTATAATGTGGACTGGCAATAGGTGGTTTTCATATATTCCCCTTACATAGTCACTGGTGTGCATACCTTCTCTCCATATAGTATAGATTTTTTAGGTTTTGCACCCAGTTCAGACTCAGAATGGTGTTCAAGACGTTATTTCTTGATTGATTTGTAGTCTTTCGTTTGTGAACCCGGCCCCACACAAACCTATTGCCAGTCCACATTATACGCATACATAGACTGGGTCTCAGCTTCCCATACACGGTAAGTTTTTTAACTGCATGAGAGGACACACACTAGCTAAGGACCCCAACGTAGAGAAATACTTTGGCGTAGTGTTGGGGCTCTGTTGCATTGATCAATTCAATAGCTAAATTTCTCTTTATTCATATGTTCATGGCAGTAATGCTGATTCCATTTTTCATACTTTCACTCTTACATATAGCTATTGGATTTTTCATGTCAGTATTCACACAGCAATTTCTGCTTTTAATATATTCCCCTTACATAGTCACTGGTGTACATACCTTCTCTCCATATATTTTACCATGACCGGGCTGGGACCAGGACACGACAGGGTACGTGGACACTAGGTCAGAGAGTAGCTTCAGGAAACCTGACAATTTACCCGACGAGAACGGAGCCTTCAAGATCCGCTCTCCACCCACTCCAAAATCGGGGTACGAGCGCGACGAGGGGGATAGGACTTTCCCCCAAACGGTCCAAGCGTGAACCCTGAGAGCAAGCTCCCACAGTTCGCCACACTGGGGAGCGGGACCCAACTAGTTTTATGCTACCGAGACCAACAAAGAAGTGAACTAAGTGCCAGGAGGAAGGTCACAAATCACCAGGCAGCACCATCGGGGACGGGACCCAAAACTAGCTCCTCTCCTTCTCTGTCCAGAACTTTTGTTTATCCGGTTCTCGGTGTCAGCTTTTTGGACTGAGTGAGTACGAAAGTGACCCCCTTCACTCCCCACGGCACTCCCCGAACTCCACCACTAAGTCCCGGGGCATCCCCCCTACCCGTGGAGGGTTCCAACACCTAGCTGCCCCACTCCATCACCCTTGGGTACTTTCAACTGCAGCGGTTGTACTCCACATTACCACACACCACGGGTGGCGTCACAAACTCTAAACATAATCCCCTGTAAATACCCCCTTCATTTGAGTGGCCGCACGACCCCCGGGTCCGGACGCCCCTCGAGCCACCGCGGATCCGGATCCGAGTAGCCTGGCTGCTGACACGGGGGCGGCACACAAGATGCTCATATGCTCTTAGTAGAATGAAGAACATGTAGCCTTACGTTGTCATGTTGAAAAACACTTTGGATAAATGGCCGTTCCACCGGTTCCACAACCAGATTTATGTAATGACGAGCCGTTAGTTACCTGGAATGAAGAGTAGACAAAGTTACAATCCTAATGTTCAGAAGAATGTGGAACAATTCTGGAGCGTCTACTGTTAAAACTCCATGTTGTGTTATTTCTCTGTTATTAATCATAGAAATGTATAAATGAATTGGGAACTTGGTGTTACCAATTAGGGGGGGGGGGGTGTTCATGCATAGTCGGGCACTTTAGTGTCAGTAATATTGATGTAGCTGCCCAAAGTCTGAATTCATTTAGATGGAAGCTACAAATCCTAAGCAAGCACGTTCTCCAGAAGAGAGCCGCACATGTGTGCCCACCTCTCCATTCTTGGGAATGTAGAAAGGGGTCTTAGTCTAATACTAAGTGTGAGCCCTAGTGGCGGCATATCCTGACAATATGTCATAGATGTCCCAGAGGAAGGAACTCCTTTAGGGTTTAATTTAATGCCTGTGTTGATCAGGTTTAAGAATTCTGCTTGAGGATATGATTTCAATCAAATATGTAAAACCAATCCAGTAGCCAAACAGAATCAACAGAAATTATTTTTTTCCAATATAAGACCACAGTGACATTAAGCAGACCAATATGACCAGGTTGGGGTTCAAATTAGCCAGAAAAAGCCAAAAATACCTAGAATTGGCAACTACTGAACTACTGTTGGATGATGACTTGGGAAACTGGACTAGTAATTCTTTATTTTTCTAAGCCCTGTGGCTCTCTCCACTGCTTTGTCACCTGAGTACCCTATGTTATTTACAAGTACTACTATTTATTTCTTTACTTATGCAGGGTATTTGCTCTTTGTTATTATTTTAGGTTTTTTTTGTTAATGGCCACAGTGTGAATTAGCACCTACACATTGCAATTCTACCAACTGGTGTTGGTCCATTTTTCCAAATATTGTTAGCTTTGTGCTTAACCAACCCTCCAGTGACAGCTGTCGGCATGGATCTGTCACTCTGTGTTTACACGCAATGACAGTTCAAAGCCATGACGTACAGTTAGGTCCAGAAATATTTGGACAGTGACACAAGTTTTGTTATTTTAGCTGTTTACAAAAACATGTTCAGAAATACAATTATATATATAATAATATGGGCTGAAAGTGCACACTCCCAGCTGCAATATGAGAGTTTTCACATCCAAATCGGAGAAAGGGTTTAGGAATCATAGCTCTGTAATGCATAGCCTCCTCTTTTTAAAGGGACCAAAAGTAATTGGACAAGGGACTCTAAGGGCTGCAATTAACTCTGAAGGCGTCTCCCTCGTTAACCTGTAATCAATGAAGTAGTTAAAAGGTCTGGGGTTGATTACAGGTGTGTGGTTTTGCATTTGGAAGCTGTTGCTGTGACCAGACAACATGCGGTCTAAGGAACTCTCAATTGAGGTGAAGCAGAACATCCTGAGGCTGAAAAAAAAGAAAAAATCCATCAGAGAGATAGCAGACATGCTTGGAGTAGCAAAATCAACAGTCGGGTACATTCTGAGAAAAAAGGAATTGACTGGTGAGCTTGGGAACTCAAAAAGGCCTGGGCGTCCACGGATGACAACAGTGGTGGATGATCGCCGCATACTTTCTTTGGTGAAGAAGAACCCGTTCACAACATCAACTGAAGTCCAGAACACTCTCAGTGAAGTAGGTGTATCTGTCTCTAAGTCAACAGTAAAGAGAAGACTCCATGAAAGTAAATACAAAGGGTTCACATCTAGATGCAAACCATTCATCAATTCCAAAAATAGACAGGCCAGAGTTAAATTTGCAGAAAAACACCTCATGAAGCCAGCTCAGTTCTGGAAAAGTATTCTATGGACAGATGAGACAAAGATCAACCTGTACCAGAATGATGGGAAGAAAAAAGTTTGGCGAAGAAAGGGAACGGCACATGATCCAAGGCACACCACATCCTCTGTAAAACATGGTGGAGGCAACGTGATGGCATGGGCATGTGTGACGACATGGGTTAAAGTTTCTTAAAATCCAGCCAGACAGCATGATAGATTGTCTATAGACGGGGGAGAAGTCCCTCATTGTTTTTACAAGACTCTTGTTGACTCAATGTACTTGTGTTGGCCACTGAAAGCTAGACGTATTGTAGTTGTGTATTGATAATGTAATTACCTTAGTAGCCATTGTCTAGACGGTGACTCCCAGTTTACATGTACACCCTCAGGCTTTCTACCCATATCATTTAAATGAACATTGTCCATGCAGCTTGAAATTCCTCCAATGGGAGAAGCAATCTTGTCCAACCAATCGATGAGGACGCAGTGTACCCAAGTGGAAGGTTGTGGCTATAAAAAGGACTTCTTTAAGCCACCAGGGGTTGTTGATGGTTGAGGGATTCAGTCTAAGCTCTTTGGAGCTGACTGGAGGATCAGGACATCTTATGGCTTCAATCTAGGGACTCCGGACCCGGTTGGAGACCATATCCACAGCCTAGGGATTTCGACTCCAGCTGCCAGGATTGTAACATCAAACCAGGACTACCTAAGAAGGATACGCAGGTTGGGACAGTTCAGTCACCTGTTACAGACTTTGCAGACCTCAGACAGCTTGGAACCTGTGAGGCATGGACATTATAATCCCTGGTGAGCCAGCGGAAGGGTGAGACTCTGTTGCCTGTTACATTTGTGTGTTTTGCTGGTTATGTGTTATGTGCCGTTAATTGTTTGGGGATCCAATAAAGTCTAATTATTGTGGTTCCCTCACCCTGTGTTGTCTGAGTAGTGTTACGCCCACGGTTAAGGAGGCCGGCGTTCAGTTGGGATGAGCCCTGAGCCACGCTGTCTTTCTAAAGGCGGCGGGTTTTAGTGGACGAGAGCGCCCACTGAGCCCCGTGTCTCCACAATTGGTGGCAGCGGTGGGATACTACTCAGCCTGGTTTACCCAGGGGAGCTGCAGTGGACTGGTGTTTTCGGACACCGTCCAGGGCTCAACAACCAGGGAGGCACATAAGCATACCCAGCAGGCCATAGGGGAGGCATTCAGGTTTCGGACGCTGCCATGTCCAACCCCACCAGCTCAGCCATGGGACAAGGACCAGAGAGGAGTTACGACCGCAGCAGTAAATGGATGCTACAGGATCTGTGCCAGATGCGAAAGATTGACTACAGGAACACTGACACTCGGTCAGACTTGATCCAGAAATTAGTCTGTTGGGATGCCCAGAATGATGCAGAGGATGATGAGGACACTGCCGTTGTGGTATCAGAGGAGGTAAACCCTGTATCTCATCCTAGATCCAGTGACAGTCTGGAAACAAACCAAAACCAAGCAGACCAAGTCAAGGAATTGTTTACTGCATTGGGGCCTGAAGCTTCAAGGGAAGAGAGGGCTGGTGTTCTGCAATTTGTGTTTGGATTTCCAATTTCCTTACCATCAGCACCTACCTCCAGGATAGACCACCACCAAGGAAGTCATCTTCGCTACAGGGATGTGCCAGTGTTTAATGATTCCAGCACTGAGATAGATGAACACTTGCAAAACTTTGAGATGCTAATGCGTATGCACCAGGTGCCCACAGATGAGTGGTCCAAATACCTGTGGACAAGCTTGCCGGTCCGGGCCCAGGAGGCTGTCCGATCACTTGGGCCTCAGGACTGCTTGGACTACGGAATTATTAAGGACACTTTGTTGGCCCTTTTTACCATAACACCCGAGAGACATCGCACTAAGTTCCGGACTATGTCTCGCCAGGGTGTCTCGTACGTCGAATTTGGCAGTCAACTCCGACGACACTGTAATCGCTGGCTCGATGGACGGGCTGCCCACTCCGCTGCTGCCCTCCGTGATGTGATAGTGCTTGAACAGCTGCTGGTGCAGATGGACCCAGAAATCCGAGAATGGGTAGCTGACAGGAAGCCCGACACCCCAGAGCAAGCAGCGCGATTGGCTGACGAATTTACAGCCAACCGACCCAGCTGGAGGCCCAATAGGTCCCTCAACCATGGATCCAAGCGACCCCCAGACTCACGTGCTGGACTAACTCGTTACCCCACAGAAGCCCCAACAAGACAAAGGTTTACCAACAGGGTGGGTGACTTGTCTAACCCACGGCGCTGTTATACGTGTGGGCGCCTTGGACACATGGCCAAAGAGTGTCTACAAAACCGGGGCCCCATGCCTGGAGCCCGTCTACCAGTCAACATATGCCGAGATGAACCAACGAGACCTGAGGAATGCTACTCCCGAGAAACACCAATAGCTGAGGAAGTGGTTTATCCAGTCCACACCCTACGGCAGGCCGGACACCGTACACCAGCTAACCTCCATCCCCACATCCAGACGGTCAAGGTCGGTGATATACAGGCTCAGGGACTTCGAGACTCGGGATCTTCCATCACCCTGGTCAGCCCAGATATTGTTCCCACAGAACATCATTTACCTGGCCGCCAAGTGACCATCATCCTTGCTGGGGGCCAGCGCTCGAACATCCCTCTGGCACGAGTGCAGTTGGACTGGGGAACTGACCAAGGAGAGGTTGAAGTGGGGCTCATGGACGGCCTCCCCACCCCTGTAATTTTGGGAAATGACCTAGGACAAGGACTATCCAGCCAGTTTGTCACCGCCATCACCCGCAGCCAAGCCAAACACCATCCTGGTGCAGGTCTTTCTTCCAGCCCATCAGAGGAGAACCCAACTCCTCAATCTTCAGCCTCCTCATCAGAGCCAACAAATGTGAGTACATCAGACCCAACTGTGGCCATTGATTGGGGGGAGATAGATCGTAAAGAGTTCAGGGAAGCTCAACTGTCAGACCCCACCTTAGAGCTTATCCGTAGTGCGGCCACCCAACCTGGGGGAGGAAATCAGGGGGAGGTATATAGATGGGAAAAAGGCCTCTTATATCGGGAGAAGCCCGCATCCTGCCCAGAAAAACCCTGGACCCGTGTACATCAGCTTGTGGTACCCCAGCCATACCGACCCCAACTGTTGCGTTTAGCTCATGATGTTCCTGCGGCTGGGCACATGGGGACCAAAAAGACTTGGGCCCGCCTGCTGCGTAGTTTTTTCTGGCCAAGGGTCACTCAAGAAGTGCAAAAATACAGAGCCTCTTGCCCAGTGTGTCAGCGTATGGGGGGAGCCCCATGCCGTGCCCCACTTCAACCCATGCCCTTGATAGGAGAACCGTTCCAGAGAGTTGCCATTGATATAGTAGGCCCCTTAGCCATCCCCAGCCGCAGTGGAAAAAGATTCATCCTCACCCTGGTAGACTTTGCCACCCGTTACCCAGAAGCCGTTGCCTTAACCTCCATAGATGCAGAGCACGTGGCTCAAGCTCTACTGGACATCTTTAGCCGGGTAGGGTTTCCACAGGAAGTATTGACTGACCAGGGGGCACAGTTCCAAAGTGAACTGATTCACACCCTGTGGGAAAAACATGGAGTCCGCCCCATGCGCACAACCCCCTACCATCCTGAAACAAATGGATTGTGTGAGCGCTTCAACAAAACGCTCAAACAGCTCATTAGCCGATATGTGGAGTCCGAGGGGGGGGGACTGGGAGAAAAACTTGCAGCAGCTCCTTTTTGCTTACCGGGAGGTGCCGCAGGACTCCACTGGGTTCTCTCCCTTTGAATTGCTGTACGGCCGAAAAGTACGAGGGCCCCTAGAGCTGGTACGAGAGAGTTGGGAGGGCACCTTCCCCACAGAAGAGGTTCCCATACTGGACTATGTTCAAAAGTTTAGGGAAAGGATGAGGCACCTCATGGCGTTAGCCCATGGGAATTTAGAAGTGGCTCAGGAAAGGCAAAAACGATGTTACGACCGCACTGCCCGGCCCCGAGAATTTGCCTGTGGATAGAAGGTCCTAGTACTAGTACCGGTGCGGAAAAACAAGCTGCAAGCCATGTGGGCGGGTCCATTCACCATTTTTAAGAAATGTGGCAATACTGACTACACCGTGGCCCTGGATCGAGCAGGTGTTCGTGAGCGTACCTACCACATCAACAGGCTAAAAGCTTATGAGGAACGAGAAGTTACCAATTTAGCAGTTTGCTGTCCAGAGTTAGATGATCCAGAGTTGGACCAGATCCCAGACCTATTAGTGGACTCCAAAAGGGAAATGGGGGTAAAAGATGTATCACTAGGGGAGCAGCTTTGTCCATCACAGAAGCGACAGATATCAGACATACTCGGAACATATGAAACCCTGTTCACAAGTCAGCCTGGTAGAACCCCCCTGGTCCAGCATCATGTCAATACAGGGGCAGCCACCCCACTAAGACAACCCGCCTACCGGGTGACCCCTCCTGTGTTGGCAATGATGAAGGCCGAGGTGGATGACATGTTAAATATGGGAGTCATAGTCCCCTCCCATAGCCCATGGGCTGCCAGTGTGGTATTGGTGCCAAAAAAGGACAAGAGTACTCGTTTCTGTGTGGACTATAGACGGCTCAATGAGGTCACGATTACAGATGCTTACCCTATGCCCCGGGTGGATGAACTACTAGATTGGTTAGGGGGTTCTCGGTTTATATCTACCCTCGATTTGAGCAAGGGATACTGGCAGATCCCACTCACAAAAGACGCTCAAGAGAAATCGGCCTTCATAACCCCTTTTGGCCTCTTTGAGTTTACCAGCATGCCTTTTGGGATGAAAAACGCCCCAGCCACCTTCCAGAGGATGGTAGACCATTTACTAGAGGGATGTCAGGGGTATGCCCAGGCCTATTTGGATGACATCGCTATCTTCAGCGACACTTGGGAAGAGCATCTTCAGCATGTGTCCCAGGTGCTGCAGAGGGTAGCCAAAGCCCAGCTCACCATCCGACCTGACAAATGCCAAATGGGGATGGCCGAAGTGCTATACCTGGGACATCGGTTGGGAAGTGGATGCATTCGTCCTGAACCTGCAAAAGTAGAAGCCATTATCCAGTGGCCACGCCCGGTCAATCAAAAACAGGTCCGTGCATTTCTAGGAACCGCAAACTACTATCGAAAGTTTATCCCCAATTACAGTACCATAGCAAAACCGCTCACTGACCTCACAACCAAAAGATATGCCCGTAACCTTATCTGGACCCCAGAATGTGAAACTGCGTTCCTCCAATTGAAAGACCGGCTAGCCCAAAGCCCAGTCTTGACTGCTCCTGACTTCCGTCGCAGATTCATTGTCCAAACAGACGCATCGGGCACAGGACTAGGAGCTGTACTTAGCCAAGTGGGGGACAACGGTGAGGAACATCCGATAGCTTACCTCTCCCGGAAACTGTTGGACCGAGAGAGGGCTTATGCCACCATAGAAAAAGAATGCCTGGCCATAGTCTGGGCCCTAAAAAAATTGCAGCCCTACCTCTATGGCAATGAGTTCACAGTCCTCACTGACCACAATCCATTGAGTTGGCTAAATCGCACTGCCGGGGACAACGGACGCTTGCTCAGGTGGAGTTTGGCATTACAATCTTACAATTTTACCAGAATGATGGGAAGAAAAAAGTTTGGCGAAGAAAGGGAACGGCACATGATCCAAGGCACACCACATCCTCTGTAAAACATGGTGGAGGCAACGTGATGGCATGGGCATGTGTGACGACATGGGTTAAAGTTTCTTAAAATCCAGCCAGACAGCATGATAGATTGTCTATAGACGGGGGAGAAGTCCCTCATTGTTTTTACAAGACTCTTGTTGACTCAATGTACTTGTGTTGGCCACTGAAAGCTAGACGTATTGTAGTTGTGTATTGATAATGTAATTACCTTAGTAGCCATTGTCTAGACGGTGACTCCCAGTTTACATGTACACCCTCAGGCTTTCTACCCATATCATTTAAATGAACATTGTCCATGCAGCTTGAAATTCCTCCAATGGGAGAAGCAATCTTGTCCAACCAATCGATGAGGACGCAGTGTACCCAAGTGGAAGGTTGTGGCTATAAAAAGGACTTCTTTAAGCCACCAGGGGTTGTTGATGGTTGAGGGATTCAGTCTAAGCTCTTTGGAGCTGACTGGAGGATCAGGACATCTTATGGCTTCAATCTAGGGACTCCGGACCCGGTTGGAGACCATATCCACAGCCTAGGGATTTCGACTCCAGCTGCCAGGATTGTAACATCAAACCAGGACTACCTAAGAAGGATACGCAGGTTGGGACAGTTCAGTCACCTGTTACAGACTTTGCAGACCTCAGACAGCTTGGAACCTGTGAGGCATGGACATTATAATCCCTGGTGAGCCAGCGGAAGGGTGAGACTCTGTTGCCTGTTACATTTGTGTGTTTTGCTGGTTATGTGTTATGTGCCGTTAATTGTTTGGGGATCCAATAAAGTCTAATTATTGTGGTTCCCTCACCCTGTGTTGTCTGAGTAGTGTTACGCCCACGGTTAAGGAGGCCGGCGTTCAGTTGGGATGAGCCCTGAGCCACGCTGTCTTTCTAAAGGCGGCGGGTTTTAGTGGACGAGAGCGCCCACTGAGCCCCGTGTCTCCACAGCATGCATGGCTTTCAATGGCACTGGGTCACTTGTGTTTATTGATGACATAACAGCAGACAAGAGTAGCCGGATGAATTCTGAAGTGTACCGGGATATACTTTCAGCCCAGATTCAGCCAAATGCCGCAAAGTTGATCGGACGGCGCTTCATAGTACAGATGGACAATGACCCCAAGCATACAGCCAAAGCTACCCAGGAGTTCATGAGTGCAAAAAAGTGGAACATTCTGCAATGGCCAAGTCAATCACCAGATCTTAACCCAATTGAGCATGCATTTCACTTGCTCAAATCCAGACTTAAGACGGAAAGACCCACAAACAAGCAAGACCTGAAGGCTGCGGCTGTAAAGGCCTGGCAAAGCATTAAGAAGGAGGAAACCCAGCGTTTGGTGATGTCCATGGGTTCCAGACTTAAGGCAGTGATTGCCTCCAAAGAATTCGCAACAAAATATTGAAAATAAAAATATTTTGTTTGGGTTTGGTTTATTTGTCCAATTCCTTTTGACCTCCTAAAATGTGGAGTGTTTGTAAAGAAATGTGTACAATTCCTACAATTTCTATCAGATATTTTTGTTCAAACCTTCAAATTAAACGTTACAATCTGCACTTGAATTCTGTTGTAGAGGTTTCATTTCAAATCCAATGTGGTGGCATGCAGAGCCCAACTCGCGAAAATTGTGTCACTGTCCAAATATTTCTGGACCTAACTGTATATAGCACGTCATGGTGGGGGAACTGACACCTGATCATGATGTGCTATGTCCATCATTTTTCATTAAGGAGTTAAAGGGGTTGTCAGGGACTTTTGCATTGATGACCCTATCCATTGGAAAGGGTGATCAATGTCTAGCATTGGCTAGAGGTGCTCAGTTGTGGAACCGGGTACTGCACATCCGTCCATTATTGATTGTAATAGGAGGCAGATGTGTAGTACCCGGCTGTAGCCACAATACAGTTGATGAAGCTGTGATTTGCAACTGAGCATTTCCAGCCCCCTGTGCCATTGAGAACAGCGGATTGTGGGGTAAGTGTGTCCTGGGTGTCACACCCCCAACAATCAGATATTAATGACTTATCCTAAGGATATTAATGTAAAATGCCCTATAATTGTCAAAATTATCAACCGTATACCATACACCCCATAACCATACTGCATGCTGCATTTGTTAACGCCAGATGTTAAGCTACGTATCGCTACTTCACAACATATCATCTTAGGGTTACGTAACTTACATTGCATTTTTGTTTAACCCCTTTACCCCCTGAGCCTGTTTTCACCTTCATGACCAGGCCAATTTTTTCAATTCTGACCAGAATCAATTTATGAGGTTATAACTCTGGAACGCTTCAACGGATTCCAATGATTCTGGGAGTGTTTTTTGTGACACTCTGTACTTCATGGTAATGGTAGAATTAGTACGATATTTTTTGCGTTTATTTGTGAAAAAAATCAGAAATGTGACAAAAATTGTAAAAAGTTTGCAATTTTTAAACTTTGAACTTTTATACCATTAAACCAGAGAATTATGTCACACAAAGTAGTCACTAAATAACATTTCCCACATGTCTACTTTACATCAGCACAATTTTGGAAACATTATTTTTTTTTGTTAGGAAGTTAGAAGGGTTAAAAGTTTATCCCAAATTTCTTATTTTTCCATCAAAGTTTACAAAACCATTCTTTTTAGGGACCACATCACATTTGAAGTGACTTTACAGGAATTAAAGCAATATAGAGAGGAACACGTGGGACACACGGAAAGGCTCGGAGGAGAAGGAGAACCATTTAACTTATGGAGCGTAGAATTGTCTGGAATCGATAGCGGACGCCATGTCGTGTTTGCAGAGCCCCTGACATTTCTAAACAGTGGAAACTAACTCATAAGTGATCCCAGTTTGGAAACTATACCCCTCAAGGAATTTATCTAGATGTTTGATGAAAACCTTGAATCCCTGGGTGCTTCACAGATCTTTATAACAATGAACTGAGACAAGAGAAAAATTACGTATTACATACTTTTCCCCAAAAAAATGTTGTTTTAGCCCCAAATTTTGCATTTTCACAAGAGTGCAAAAAGAATATGCACTTTTCAATTTGTTGTGCAATTTCTCCTGAGTACACAGATACACAGCAGGGCTCAGAAGGGAAGGAGCACCATTTGATAAAAGGAAAGGAAAATTGACTGGAATCGATAGCGGACGCCATGTCGCATTTACAAAGCCCAAGATGTGCCTAAACCGTGGAGCTTCCCCACAAGTTACTGTTTTTTGTAAACTAGACTCTTTAAGGAATTTATATAAAAATGTGGTAAACATATTGAGTCCATAGGTGCTTCACAAAATTTTCTAACATTGAGATAAGAAAATAAAAAAATATTTTTCTCAACAAAAATGATGTTTTAATCTCAAATTTGGATAACAGGAAAAAATACACCATACAATTTATTGTACAATTTCTGCTGATTATGACAATACCCTATATCTGGTCGGAAACAATTTTTCAGGCACTGTTCAAAGGAATGTAACCACATATATCACATATTTTGTTTATAATACTACGGATAGCACCTGTCTACCATTGAAACCACTAATATACTTGAAAAGAATACTTTGATGCTCATAATCCTTAAAAATTCATATTTTATTTGTAACAAAAATTATTAAAAATACAGATATGGACAGTAGGACACAGCAAGGAACGAAGAAATACAACTGCGACTCCCATTCATTGGGGAGAAGGTGAGTGGGGGCCGACAAGATCCCTCATAATCGTAGAGCAGATCATATTGATCAGGGAGCATTAGTATACATTCAATTATCCTAAATAATATTAAAGGTCACTGTACGCATGGAAGTTGGATCAATAGTTAATATCCAAAATGACAGAGAGACCAAAGACTGCCGACATCAACCTCACATTTATTATTATTCTAGTGAATTAGACAAATAAGTCATAATAGACGTCACCGTCCTCTGATCCCACTGTCTCCATGTGGCTAGTACCACTCATATGTGATGAAAATCATATTATGTCACAGACCACCAACAGTCTAACTCTCAGCAGAATATAAAGCTGGCTTGGTGAATATGCTACAGAAAGCCCATATTCCCCAAGGAAAAGTATCAGGGGAGATGGAACAATCACCAGTCCTTGGCTCATGCAATCTGAGTCCGAGAGAGACCATATACACCAGCCGACATCTAGATAGTATATCACATAGACAGTCTAACATGCCTCACACACCCCACCCATGTCCAAAGGGCAGTCAGGTGTGTGCTGCTGTTGCCAGTCCACAGTTCTTAGTCTAACTCTGATGTTCACTGCAATACTGCAGCCACAGCCTCCACATACCATAGACAAGATAGAATGTAATACAGCAAAAGTAGCTCATACAGACCTTACAGTAGTGATAGGGGTATGGTCATTTTACGCATGTGCGATCTAGCATTTCACATCACTAATGAGATTGCTAGTGATGTCGCAGTATACAAAGTACCCCATAGACCGAGACCGACACTGACAGAGAGCGAGACCGATAGAGAAAGACCAACACCGACAGAGATAGAGAGAGACCGAGAGATCGACACTGACAGAGAGAGACTGAGACCGACAGAGAGAGACTGAGACCGACAGAGAGAGACTGAGACCGACAGAGAGAGACCGAGAGACCTGCGTTTTTGTTGACAAAAACGTATCCAAAATGCAACCAAAATGCATAGCTAAACATTTTGGTTGTGTTTTGACACACCTCGTTCACTTCAATGGGTGGAAAATGCAACAAAAACGCAATGAAGTAGCGAGATGCTGCTTGTTTTTCCGCAATGACTTTGACAAATATTTGTCAAACAAAATGATGCCTAAAAAAGCAACATGCACATGGAAATTTCTGATTTATCATAGACTTTGCTGGCGAAGCAAAACGCATGCATTTTGCCAGTGACACAGTGCAGTTTAAAACGCAACCAAAACGCAAGAAAAAAAGCAAATGTGCACACATGGCCTTATTATTCGGGTTGATGTGATTTCAGTGGTCCCATATTTGTATAGGTTTTATTTATGAATGGCAGCTATCACACTCTAAAAATCTCTTCTTTTTTTTTTTTTTTTAAAAATAAAAAAGTTTTTTTGCATCATCTTATTTTGAGAGCCATACACCGTGTGCAGAATTATTAGGCAAGTTGTATTTTGGAGGATTTTTTTTATTATTGATCAACAACTATGTTCTCAATCAACCCAAAAGACTCATAAATATCAAAGCTTAATATTTTTGGAAGTTGGAGTGGCTTTTTTTTTAGATTTGGCTATCTTAGGAGGATAGCTGTTTTGCAGGTAACTATTACTGTGCAGAATTATTAGGCTATGTAAATTCAAAACACTGCACTCTCAATTCAAGACAAGGTAGAAAAAGACCAACAGATTCGTTTTTTCAATCAAAAATTCTTTTTGTATTTTATTTTGTGAATACTATAAGTGGAAGATAAATAATACAAGTGGAGGGACGTTTCGGCCTAAGTGTAGGCCTTCTTCACGCCGTATTACACTGTAGAAGGACAGAACAAGATATAATCACTTATTTAAAAATAAAGTACATTAAACATTTACATACAGACAATATACATATTTACATAATCAAGAGAGTTCCATGTCGGACTAAATTTTTGATAAGAATCGTAAAATATATATCAAGTTACCATAAGAATATCATGTTAAATGCAGGCAGCAACAGCTACAGTATGTAAAAGGTGTATAGCATACCTCCATAGAAGAGAAGTGCTAGTTTCCAAAGATGAATATTGCAAGTGCAGAGAAAGGAGAAATAGAGGGGAGACCCGGGGCTTTGTTTTTTTCTATTAGTTACAGTAAGCAAATCCTGTGAATAAAAGGTATGTAGATGAGTAGGTAATAAACCAGCGTACATATATATAAACCTATGGTTTTGTTCTGGGTGTCTGAGTTAAGTTACCTGGTTGGTGTTGGTATATGATCTCACAGTGTGGATGCTCTGGAGAGGTTTAATGGGGGCAACCGTAGGATATTTAGATTTGTGACCCTTTTTTGTACAAAGTAGAAAATAACGGTCAGTTTCTCAGGAGAATTTATTATACTATTACTATTTATAATTATTTCAGCAGGTATAGGGATGATACGGATATCCGTCCTAGGTATATTGCCATTAATAGTAATACCAGAGTCTATATCCTATAGATCAAGGGGTATGGATAATTAATAAACATATGGTGGGATTGTGGTAGAGCTTATTTAGGAGGAAGATAAATTACCTTACTGGACTCCACATGGAGTTTTAGGGTGTGGTTTCTTATGTGTGTTAAGTCCAACCTTATAGTTTGTAGTCCCTTTAGGGAAATGGAAGTAGATCGGTTAGAAATTTACATTCATGTGGGATCACATCAGTATAATATACGATATCAATACCTTGGAACAGTAGTGACTGTTTAGTGCCACGTGTTGTAAGGGGTAATTGATAGAAGGAAATTTACTACCATCTAAAGAAAGGGGTTAATACACTTTAGTAAGGCTGTAGGTCAAATCTCAGGTGGTAATACATATAATCTAGCTGGAGGTAGAGACTCAAGGAGTGATACATATTACCTGTAACATCCTCATTCAAGGAGTATATAAGAAGAAGGGTTAAGGGTCCCTCTATAAAGTAAATGAAATAAGGCATAGTTAGTGGTTCATAGAGGAGGAATCTGAAGTAGAGAGGTGCAGTTTAGAGACGTACCTGGTATCCCGTCTTACCAGACTGTGGCAAAATGCGGTGCATGGCTGGGTTTGCAGGCTATTTAGCTCTGCCACCCGGAAATCGCGTCAGACGCCGGCGCATGCGCAGTAGCGACATGCGCTTGTATTAGGACATATAAGGTACCGTTAGGTATGTGATAGATGCGCCCGCGCATGCGCAGTGTGCCAATTAGTGTACTTAGAAGAATATCAGTGCTGGGAAGACGTTTATTATGTATATGGGTGTAATGTCTGTTTAACGATTGTATCTAATAGAGCGATTAGGAGAGGGAGACAGCGGTGACTTTTTGACACTGCTGAAGGGTATGTCTTGGCAAGAAGGCTTTTCTCTCACCTCGATTGATGTGGAGAGTTTGTATACCCGTATCCCTCAAAAAATGGGTATACAGACGGTTAAAGACATGGTGGCTCAGACAGGAAAAGACGCGTTGTTTTGCAATTTCATTGAGGAAGCCCTTGATTTCGTTTTGTCTAAAAACGCTTTTATGTTTTTGGACCGGTGGTACTTGCAGTGCAGGGGTACCGCTATGGGTACCCCTGTCTCTTGTGCCATGGCCAATATTTTTTTGGGCTCCTTTGAAAGCAAATACATTTTTTCTGATACTAACCCCTTTCTGAAATACATCCGCCATTTTCTGAGGTATGTGGACGACATATTCATAGTGTGGGCGGGCACTGAGACCCTCTTTGCTGACTTTGTGGCATATCTTAACATCTGCAACACTATGAATATGTCCTTCACCTCCTCGTTTGGTGGCGATATCCTCAATTTTTTGGATATTGAGGTTTCCATTAAAGATGGAGACATTCAGACACGATTGTTCAGAAAACCGACAGCGTCAAATTCCCTGTTACACAATCAGAGTGCCCACCCACTCCACACTAAGACAGGTTTGCCCTATAGTCAATTCCTGAGAGTACGAAGGGCAAATAGTTCAGAGGAATCTTGTTTTCAACAGTCTCAGGAGTTGAAAACTAGATTGCAACAAAGAGGTTACCCAAAAAAACTAGTTGATTCGGCCTGTGAGAGAGCCAGATCCGATAGCACCACTGCTGCCCAAAAAAATCGCACCAAAAAAGGCATGGAGGTTGTGGATAGATTTGTCTTCAGCTTCAAATTTGGACCCATGGAGCACGCTATTAGGAATGCTCTTTGCAGAAATTGGCACATTTTAAAAAGTGATCCCGCCTTGTCTGAAAGGACAGGTTCCAATCCTCTGGTGTCGTTCAGACGATGCGGTAATTTGCGAGACAAACTTGTGAAGAACAGACTTACTAGTCCAGCAACATGGCTGAATAGATGCTGCCCACCGGGGAATTACCAATGTGGTCAATGCCATTTTTGTAATTTACATTTAACTGGTCGTTCTTTACAGGTAGGCTCGCATTTGCACACTGTCCACCAATTTATTTCATGCAAAACCAAGTTTGTGGTCTATGTAGTTCTCTGCCCTTGTGGCAGGTTCTACATAGGCAAAACTATCAGGTGTTTATATATACGGTTCAGGGAGCATTATGGTTCAATAACATCAGGGAAAGGTTCCCCCAGATTAATCACACATATCCAGGAA
Organism: Anomaloglossus baeobatrachus; assembly: GCF_048569485.1. Lineage (NCBI taxonomy): Eukaryota > Metazoa > Chordata > Amphibia > Anura > Aromobatidae > Anomaloglossus > Anomaloglossus baeobatrachus. Next base: position 538,902,870 of record NC_134353.1, on the reverse strand, counting down.
TGTCATGACAGTAATCCTAACGTTTTACGTTTTGCCGGCCTCAAGAGAGTCTCTCTCCCTTCTAAGGGGGGCGACCTGCATAAATTATTACTGCAAGAGGAGGCTAGATTGATCATTAATTATGGGGCACAAGGCCCACAAGGGTTAAACGACCGTGTGGATCTGGCTATATTCCTGTGATACACATTTTTGTTTTCTAATACTTCTGGTGTCTATACATTGTTTGTTATTTATGTAAATTTTGTAAACTGGTTCATGTAAAGTGACATATGTTTACATTTTATATTCACTTTTATATATACAAATCTCCTGTTGTTGTTTTTTTATGTGGCCTCTGGCAACCTGTGAGCACTCCTTTAAAAGGGGTGTTGCCATAGCTCCACATGTGGACCCGTGGAAGCCCAATTTGTGGGCGAAACGGCCGTCGTCCAGTCTTGAGGAGCCAGCTCACAGTGTGCCTCCGACTTTCTACTATGCACGTGTTTGAATAAAAGAAAATCCTTCACAGCGGACAGAGTGCGGTCATCCTTTATTCTCACCTTTATTGATGTATATAGTCTACCAATCTTATTATCACAAAGAGTTGCCTGCGCTCCAGACCATGACAAACCTAGAAAAGAGAGAAGCAGCATAAGTATCACTGAACATCACAGCCGCACAAAACAGAAGCCGCTCCGGCCGCCACAGTAGGGGTGAGTTAACTAACTGTTTGACCAAATATAGCTGGTTCATTTTCACACTGATTATTTTGTGCGGCCCCCGAAGGTTGGCAGAAATTTCCAAATGGCCCCCGGCAGTAAAAAGGTTCCCCACCCCTGTTCTAGACGGTCCAGAGTCGTCGTGGGACCCCCTTATTTATTTTTCCTTACAATAAATTGGTGAAAGAGGGAATGTTTTGGGGAGTGTTTTTTCAAATACATTTTTTTTTGTCTATTTTTTTTGTTAGTACTGACAGTTTGTGATGTCGGGTATCTGATAGACGCCATGACATCACAAACAGCTGGGCTTGATGTCAGGTGACCTTACAGCTAGTATCAACCCCATTTATTATCCCGTTTGTCACTGCACCAGGGCACGGGATGAGCTGGGGTGAAGCGCCAGGATTGGCACATCTAGTGGATGTGCCACTTCTGGGGCGACTGCGGCCTGTTATTTTTAGACTGTGAAGGGCCAATAACTATGGACCTTCACACCCTGAGAATACCAGACCACAGCTGTCCGCTTTACCTTGGCTGGTGAGCCAATTTGGGGGGACCTACTTTTTTTTGTAATTATTATTATTTATAAAATAATTATAAAAAAGAGCCTGGGGTGACCTCCACATTGGATCACCAACTACGGTAAAGCTGCCAGCTGTGGTTTTCAGGCTACAGCCGTCTGCTTTACCCTAGCTGGCTATCAAAAATGGGGGGACCCCACGTCATTTTTTTTAAACTATTTTTTTAAATAAAAAAAATTAATGGGCTTCTCTGTATTTTGATTGCCAGCCAAGGTAACGCCAGTCAGATGGGGGTGGCAACCCGTAGCTGTCTGCTTTATCTGCGCTGAGAATCAAAAATACCGCGGAGTGCTACGTCATTTTTTTTAATGATTTATTTTTACAGTACTGTGATGTCAGGCAATCAAAATACAGGGAAGCCCATTTTTTTTTTTAGTTATTTAAATAATTAAAAAAAATATATATGGCATCCTGTTGCATTTTTTGTATTGCTAGGTAAGGGTAATCCAAGCAGCTACTGGCTGCTAACAAAAGAAGAAAAAATATCCAGCTTCCGGAGTAGTAGTAAAACTGCTGCAATTTTATTTAAGGACGTAAAAATTAACACAATGACAAAAATAGGGAGCCCATGTGCGACATAAGGCTATGCATTTAGAACGCTGCCTGCGTTCTTTGTCAAGCCTAGACTTGACAAAGAACGCAGGCAGCGTTCGAAATGCGTAGCCTTATGTCGCACATGGGCTCCCTATTTTTGTCATTGTGTTAATTTTTACGTCCTTAAATAAAATTGCAGCAGTTTTACTACTACTCCGGAAGCTGGATATTTTTTCTTTTATGGACCCTTGCACTGTCAGAGTGTATCCTTGCATGCCGAAACCTTGCCCCAGTTGAGCTGGATCACCTGGTTTCCTTCTCTACTGGCTGCTAACCCCCACTGCTTGGTGTTTGCCGAAAAACTAAAAAAAAAAAATGACGTGAGCTTCGCCATATTTTTGTATGCTAGCCAGGTACAGCAGGCAGGGCCCCCAACCCCCAGCTGCCTATTTGTACCCGGCTGGGAACTAAAAATATAGGGAAGCCCTTTTTTTAATTATTTCATGAATTTCATGAAATAATTAAAAAAAAAAAACGACGTGGGCTTCGCTCCATTTTGTGTCCAGCCAGGTACAACTAGGCAGCTGGGGATTGGAATCCGCAGCACAGGTTGGCCCGAGCTTTCTGGGCGCCTCTGCTGCGAATTGCAGTCCGCAGCCGCCCCAGAAAATGGCGCTTTCATAGAAGTGCCATCATCTGGCACTGTATCCAACTCTTCCAGTTGCCCTGAAGCCGGGTGGCTTGCTGGGTAATGATGAGTTAATACTAGCTTTGTTTTACTAGCTAGTATTAAGTCAGAGATTCTTAATGTCAGGCAAGTTTGACCCGGCCATTAAGAATCTCCAATAAAGGGTTAAAAAAAAGACACCACACAGAGAAAAAATACTTTAATAGAAATAAATACACAGACACACTTAGAGACTCCATGTTTATTACTCCCTGTCAGCCCTCCACGATCCTGGTCTTCTGTCTTCTTTCCCCTTCAACCCATGCAGCTCTGCTACATCAGACAGCACTGCATGGGAGGAAGACGCTGCTACTCCGTGCAGTAATCACTCTGTATGTGACCAGAGGCTGTCCGCTGTAAGCAGTGACATCACCGCTGACAGACAGGTTACCATGGCAATGGTGCTCTGATCACGTGATTCCCGGTGCCGCTATTTATCGGTTGTGACAGCTAGTCCCTGCATGTGGGCTGACTCTGTAAAGAGCGCCACATGCATGGACGGGGAAGCCAGAGCATCTCGCCGGTAAAAGGACATGCTCAAACGAGCATCGCTTACTGGAGAAATGCACTGACAGGACCTAGCATGACGTCATAGTCATGTGACCAGTCTGTAGCCAATGAAGTAATAGACACGTGACTGGTCACATGGCTATTTTGACATCACGGAAGGTCCTATCATCAGTGCGGGTTACCGGGAGGACGCTGCGATTATCGGAAGGAAAAGCGGCAGGAGACAGAGTGCAGGACGCGTCGCGGGGACCGGTAAGTGTAATGGCAATGTTTATTAACTGTATGTGTACATTTATAATGTGTTTTTATATGTTTGTGATTGCCTCCCATTGTTTTCAATGGGGTTCGAGAGGTTCGTCGAACGACTTGCCGAACCGAACTCGAACGCGGCCTCCGTTCGACGAACCGAACCGAACTCGAGCCTCTAGAGGCTCGCTCATCTCTACTTGTTAGCGATGTCGTTGCGTGTAAAGCGGCCTTAAGTCATTTATAACCAACAATATTGTGTGTACTGAGGAAATCATCCAGCCCTTTTTTAAAAGCTGTTATAGTATCTGCCATTACTACTGTGCCGCTTCAGCAGCGGATCGAATCGCTCAGATCCGGGATGGTGTCAGTTCATAGTTCAAGGGTCTCCGGACCCGGGGGCTTAGGGTCCACACTCTAAAGTAAAAGGGGGATATTTACAAGGGAGTTGTAGTTCGTGACGCCACCCGTGGTGTGCGGCAATTGGGAGTAGCGCCGCTGCCGTTGTTGGGAGTACCCAGGGTGATGGATTGGGGCAGCAAGGTGTTATTACCCTCCACGGGTAGGGGTAGGCCCTGGGACTCTGGATGGTGATGCGGGGACACAGTGCAGGGGGTCACTCATGTATTCACTCAGCCAGTAAGCAGACGCTGACAACCAAGTCTGTACGTGCCGCTGCCTCTCTCGTGGAGCTCTTCCGGGTCCCGTCCCCTGCAGTGCTGTCTGGTGTACTGTGACCTGCCTCCTGGCACAAGGTTGAGATTTTGCTGAAGGGGCCTGGTAGTTTGGAACTTGCCGGGCGCCGCTCCCCACTGTGGCTAAGTGTGGGAGCCTGCTCTCAGGACTCACGCTTGGGATCTTGTGGACTGCATATGTGGAAGGCCCTATCCCCCTCGTTGCGCTAGTGCCCCGATTCTGGAGCTAGTGGGAACAGTCCATAAAGGTGCTGCTCTCCGCATGTTAATTGCCGGGTTGCCTAAAGCTTCTCCTCAACTCAGGGTCCATGTACCTCACCGTGCCTTCGGTCCCGGACTGGAGATAGGAGACTGCTGACCGTCCTCTTGATAGGTCCTGGGCACCTCGTCTCAAACCACTGAGACTGGGGTCCGACGCCTCTAGGTCCAGACACCGCGTGCAACCTACACAGCTATTTTTCGGGAGCCGCCGCTCCCTGCCTCCTCCACTTCCCTCTCCTTCACTTCACTTACACTCTCCTGACCCACCCCTTCCTGACCCCTAGGTGGGCGACTCTATTCCGCTCAAGCCGCCCACTGGTGTGTCTGGTGGGTGTGGTGCAGGGTGTTCATAGGGTTTGATTTACTGTTAGAGGCAGCACCATAAGATGGGGATCCAGAACCATGAGGGATTTGAATACTGCACTAAGGTAACAGAGCGTGCAGTACCCTGTGACGACCAGATAGTCCAGGGGCGTCACACTACCTCTTGTGGTAGGGCATTCCACAGTCTGACTGCTCTAACTGTAAAGAACCCTTTCCTATTTAGCTGCCGGAATCGCTTTTCGTCCACTCGCAGTGTATGCCCCCTGGTCCTTAGTATTGTCTTTGGTAGAAATAAGTCATGTGCCAGTCCTTTATATTAACCACACATGTATTTATACATATACTGTAAATGAGATCTCCTCTGAGACGTCTTTTTTCTAAGCTAAACATATCTAACTTTTTCAACTTGTCATCATATGGGAGGCCTTCCATTCCTTGTAGTAGTCTAGTTATCTGTCTTTGAACTGACTCTAACTTCTGAATGTCCTTTTTAAAATGTGGAGCCCAAAATTGGATGCCATATTCCAGATGTGGCCTTACAAGTGATTTATAGAGGGGTAACAATACGTTAGGACCATGGGATCTAATGTCTCTTTTTATACACCCTAAAATCTTGTTTGTTTTAGCAGCTGCTGCTTGACATTGAGTGCTGCTGCTCAGCTTATTTGTAATGAGAATACCCAAGTCCTTCTCCTGTTCTGTAGTCCCGAGTTTACTTCCATTTAATGTATACGTAGCTATAGGATTACTCCGTCCTAGGTGCAGTACTTTACATTTATCAACATTAAATCTCATTTGCCAAGTATCTGCCCATTCTGACATCTTATCCAGATCTTTTTGTAATATTGTACTATCAAGGTACGTTTTTAATATCCTACATAGTTTGGTGTCATCAGCAAAGACTGACACTTTACTATCAATCCCATCCACAAGGTCATTAATAAAGAGATTAAAAAGAATCGGTCCTAGCACAGATCCCTGCGGCACCCCAATGCTGACTATAGCCCATTTAGAGAATGTACCATTTATGACTACTCTTTGTTTCCTATCTTTTAGCCAATTCCTTACCCAGTTGCATATAGTTTCCCCTAGTCCTTGCTTCTGGAGCTTTAGTATAAGGCTATTATGTGGTACAGTATCAAATGCCTTTGCGAAGTCCAAATTATATCAGTTGCATTACCAATATCCAGGTTTGCACTTACCCCCTCATAGAACCCCAACAGTTTGGTTAGAAATGACTTATCTTTCATGAATCCATGCTGTCTATCAGTTATTATATTATTTTCTGCAATATATTTTTGTATATTGTCCCTTAAAATGCCCTCAAAAACTTTGCATACTACTGATGTCAGGCTTACTGGATGGTAGTTGCCTGGATCTACCCTCTTACCTTTCTTAAATATCGGTACCATATCAGCAATCCTCCAATCCTGAGGCACCAACCCCTGTAACAAGTGAGTCTAAAAAGATGAAATACAGTGGTCTGTCGATTACGGAGCTCAATTTCGTCAATATTCGTAGATGAATGCCATCTGGCCCTGGGGATTTGTCAATGTTTAATTTACTCAGACGTAGGCGTATTTCTTCTTGTGCTAAATTAATTATATCGGGTGGTAAACTTTGATTTTTCACTTGTTGAATGATCCCTGGTACAGTTAGCTCCTTGGTGAATACAGATGAGAAGTGCCTGTTTAATATCTCAGTCTTTTGTTTGTCATCTATAACTAACTTATTATATTTTAAGGGGCCGATACTATCCTTTGTTTTCCTTTTTGCATTAATGTATTTATAAAAGATTTTGGGATTTTTTTTAATGTGATTGGCGATTTTTGTTTCAGTAGCTAATTTTGCTCGCTTGATTTCTTTTTTACATTTACTATTGATATCTTTATACTTCTGAAATGCTATTTCTGTATTCTCAGCCTTTAAGATTTTAAATGCCCTTTGCTGTACGGTGGAAGCGCCGGAATAAGGGAGGCCACACCCGGGTTGTAATTAACAGTCTCTACTCACTCTTGGACCCTTGGACGGCTGGTTCAGGTCCCTGTATTTCCAGTGCCAGCTTGATAACTCGGTTGCTCTGTCCCTGGCACCCTCAGTGTGTTTTGGGTCTCTGTAACTTGAAGCAGTTTGGGAGCCTGACCATCCCTTATTGTGGCAGTCTCCTCATCCAATCAGCGGGCAGTGTGGGCCCTGTAGGGCTGGTCTGTGTCCCGAACCTTAATCCTTGCTTTACTGCTGGTGCCCCCGGATTTGTGGGTCCCCTCACTGTGCAGGTATTTGCCAGGCCGTATGAAACTGTCGCATGACCTAGGGCCCTGTGCCCCGTGGGAGGTCTGGTCCCAGCGATACTTGGGTGTATCCGCCCTGGCGCCCACTCTCCTGTGCCTCCGGGTCTCCGTTACATGACCCAGCTAAAGGCACCTCACTCTTCTCTTTCCTCACTGACTACTGTCCACTCCCACCAGGCTGTCTAGTCCCCTTGTTTGGCCCGACCCTCTAGATGGCCATCCCCCAGTGTCTGACTAGTCCATGCCCCCCTGGTGTGTCGTGGGAACTAGAATTTTAGTGTGTGTAGGTGTTACTGGCACTGGTGTTACAAGTCCCAAGGGGTAGGCCCTGCATCCCTGTAAAGATGCAGTACCTAGTTTTGCCCTGAGTGGGTCAGGGGTGCTAAATTTCCCCTTGGTGAGACACAGCATATCCTCGGGCTGTAAATGAGAATAAAGGGATTTATTGAACAATAAAGCAATTGGTAACATAACATTCTTCCCTCGCAAGGTAGGCAGTTCTTAAACGTTGCAATGAGTATTCCCCCCATCAACCCACCACCCAAAGGTCCTGGACCCAGAACCCTCTAGGAGGAAGGTCACCGGTCTCTTTGGTGACCAGGTCTCGGCCTACTCCACCGCAGACCTTTCCTCCAATCTTCCTCTGCTGGGTGGCGGTGTCAGTGTCAACTGGTGCAACATATTTACACTGCGAGAGTTCAGGTCATTCCCAGTCCAATAACCAGTGGTCCATTTTTATATTAACTTTCAGGTATTATTCAGGGTCATGCAACTTTTCAGGATTTTTCAACACTAACTTTTTCAGCACACATTTTCTGGAACAGTCCAAACAAACAAACATAACACAAATACTGGGATAGCCTGGTTCAGCTACCACAGCTTGGATGACCTTGGAAATGGCGGGGGAGTAGGAGGAGTAGGAACTGACAGGTCACAGATCTTCTGCACATCTAGAGAATACCAGCCCTGCTCTCCATGGTGTCTGGTGTATGTGACCACGTCACCCCGATGCAGGTCACAGTCTAGATGTCTCTTTTTCAGGTAGTCCAAAACATCTCTTCGAGATACAAAGATTCCTGCTTGCATGCCAGGCTCTTTAATAAAGCCGCAGCCTTTCTGTTGATCAAATTTATCCATGGTGCCCTGGTACCGGACCCCTCGGGCACCCCGGCTGGCTTGGCGCAGGCTCTGCTTCTCATGCAGATCCCGAGCCTCCACTTACTTTCTCCTGGTAGCCCGAGCCTGCTGCTCCTGGGCCAGCTGCCGGATGGTAGCTTGGCAGGCTTCCTCATACACCACAGCTCATTGTGCAGCACGCCGGCTTGAACCTCAGGATCCCCGAACCCGAACAGTCCGCATCCGGATCTCCATCAGCGAACAGCTGCTCGACATGGTTACCAGCGACTTCGCTGATGATCGTAGGGTCTTCCAAGGCTGCCTAGACAGGAGTAGTTGAGGCCTTCTCCAGTGGAGAAGGTGATGCGGCCGGGTCTGATCTGGCCGGGGAAAGAGGCATTACGACCTGGTCTGGTCTGGTCTGGCCGTGGACGGAGGCGGTGCAGCCTGGTCTGGTGATACTGGCAGGTCAGCCAGTCAGGGTTAGTACAGGTTCCGCTGCCATGGGGACTGGTGGGGCCAGGGAGGCTTGCACTCTTACCGGCTCCCTGCGCTGCTCCTCATTCAGGGCCCTTTCATCTTGGGCGAGCACAGTCACCAACATCCCCATTATCTCCGAACGCCAGTCCTCAATCTGCTGTACCATCTACAGCCGCATCCAGAAGCACAGCCACTCCAGCTCCTCTTCAAGCCAGGGTAAAGTTCCGCGGCCAGGCCGTTCTGGTCCTCGGTCTGGTGAGGCGCACATTCTCTCTTTTGCAGGTTTGCTGGTCTTGTGCTCCATCAGCTGCTGTTGCTCCAGCATACCAAGGTGCATTCTGCCGGCGCCCCTTCCAGCCTCCTGCAGTTAGCTTTGTTTTTGCATACTGCACACCCCAAGGGGTGGAGTCGGCTTTTCGCGTGCTTTTGCCACAGTGAAGGTGCAGACAGTTTTTCACAAATAATAAAAATGGCGGTAGTTTGCATAAAACAGTCCATAAGGTGCACGTTACCCGCATTAACGGGCCTAGTCTATATCCTGTTCGTGATGCCGGGAACAAGCTGTGTTTCCCAGGGAAAGGGGTACTCGGTCCTGGGCAGTGTATCTGTCACGGGCAGGGGGTGACTGACCACGTCAGGGAAGGCTACCCGAGGCGCTCGAATCCGGGATCTTAGTGGCACCGCTAGCTCTGGTGTCACACCACCCAAAGTTCCTGTTGGTGTCCTTGGTGACCAGGCAGAAGTTCCAAAGTTCCAGAACCCTCTGGCCTGGAGGTTAGCCACCGGTTTTGCTAGTGACTGGGCCTCGGCCAACTCTACAACAGGCCCTTCCTCAAACCAGTCCTCTCCAGCGAATGTTGCAGTCCTGGCGGTGGGATAACAAGAAGGCAGATGGGGGGCATGTACAATGACCCAAGAGAGTTTTTGGGTGGCCTCTACCAGTCCAGAAGCCTTGGTCCATCAACATGTAAACAGGGAAAAGGCTGGGTTTAAACTGGGAAAGGGGGTAGCCGGGATCCGCTACCTTTTGGGTGTGGAGGCCGGTACTATCTTCCCCACTACCAGGGTACACTGATCACCTTCCCAGGCGTACAGGCTCCATTCTCCACACCGTCGGCAACATATGTTTGCTACTTCTCTGCGGAGCTGCTGCTGTTCCCAGCATGGGGCACGGTTCCCGTGCTCCTCCTCCTGCTCAGGAGCCAGGCCCACTTGGATGCCCTCGGCGCCGGCTACAACCGGCCTCACATACTGCCGTGGGCCCCACCGATCAGTGGCCTGCTTAGCTTCCCTGCAGGTACACTCCGGCTGCTCCTCAGCTGGTGCGGGGTGCTTGGGAGTGGTTGGTCCTATAGCTGGGGTAGACTTGAAGACGGGTGCGACCTCCGCAGCGACCGGGAGGATAGCCGGGGCCGACGTCATCACTGGTGCGGCCAGGCTCGGGGCTGGGACGGACATCAGAGACGGTGCGGCCTGGCTTGGGGCCGGATGGGATGTCGTCAGCGGTGCCGGAGCAATGGTGTCGGTAAGGACTTAGGACCCAGCAGCTGGGTCCTCCCCCGCAGATGGTACGGGCTCCGCTGCCACGGACTCGGGGCGTTGGCTGCAGACACGGGCGACGAGGGAGGCGGCGTGGCAGACGGGAGCGGACCGGACCCCTTATCTGGGCAGGCCGGTTCCTGGGGAACATAGGGGTGTGGGTCACTGCTTACCCGCTCCTCCAAGGCCATCTCCTCTTCGCGCGCCCGGACAGCTGCAGCCAGGCTCTTCATCTCCGACATCCACTACGCCAGCATGAAGTGGGCTTGGGCCTGGATCCTCTGACACATCCCCTCCGTCAGCTCCTCTATCCAGACAGCGGTTTCGGGGACAGGATTCTCCGGGCGCTGCTTGTTAGGTTACTGCGACATCTTGCTGCCGGTAACCAGGAACGGGTTTCTGCAGAGTCCTGGCGTCCCTGCACTTTATCAGTTCTGGTCACATGCCACTCCCACACCTTCACCCTTGGTTTTCGGCAGAAATCACCAGCTGTGTTCACTGGACATGGGCGGAGCTTCAGACTCTCGCTCTTTTTGGGGATGAAGAAGGTGAGGTTGTTGTTTTTGGCGCCAAAATGGCGGGCAAGATGGCGGTGGTCCGAAAAATTGCAGCGTTTCACGGGTTAACAGTCCAGGAAAGGCGCACTTCACCCATGTTAGTGGATGGGGTAAGTATCCTGTTCGTGACGCCAGAAGTTGTCGCGGGCAGGGGGTGACTGACCACGTCAGGGAAGGCTACCCGAGGCGCTCAGATCCGGGATCGTATCTGTGGCTCTAGTGGCAGCCAGATCCGGGGCTCGTGCAGCGGCCCATTGCCCACAACAATATAAAGGGGATTATTTACAGGGGACAGTTTGTCAGTGACGCCACTCTTGGGTTGCGGTGATGGATGGTGACACCGCCGCTGCCTGGATATGGGACGCCCGGGGCTGATGGAGCGGGGCAGCAGGATGGTATCCCCTACACGGGTAGTGAAGGTGTTGTCCTGGGGCCCAGGTGTACGGGATGGAATGCTGCGGAGCGTGTTCTTCAGGACTGGACCGAGTGGTAATGGTGTACTCCCAGTTCCAGAGAAATTCACACAGAGTCCAATGGTAAACCAAATTACCAGTGACCGGTGACCTCCGGCGGGTGTATTTGGGTCCCTCACCCTGGTACAGCAAACAGGGGTCCCTTCCTCCTGCACTTAGTGCTTGTGTTTTGTGTTGACTAGTCCGCATGAAATGGGAAAAGTCCACTCCCGGTTTCTTTGCTGTGGGAGCTGTGGCCCACGAGATCTGACCATTGGGATTTTTGCAGGCACTTGCGGACACCCTATCTCCCGCGTTGGACTTCCGTCTCGCTCTATTTAGGCTTGCTGGTGGGACAGGACGTGGAATCTTGTCCCCGGCTGGCTAATTGTCAAGGGACTTGAAGCAGTCCTCGCCCTAGGGTCCAGGCACCCCGACTGTGCACGGCCTCTGAACCGGATTCCCGCTGTTGGCACCGGCGACCTACAACCCTGCCCCGGTCCTTTTTGGGTCTCCCGCGACCAGATCTCCGTTGCCTGTGGCCCTGTCTGCCGACTGCCACCTAGTCAGTAGTTCCGTAGTCCAGGGGCTCCAACCCCTGACTCCGCTGTCACTCTACACTCCTCATACTTCCTCTCTCCGCACTGAACTCTTGTCTCCACTGAACTGTCTTGTTCTCTCCCAGAACACCTCAGTACCCCTAGGTGGGTGTCACTATCTGCTTTGCCCCACCCACTGGTGTGTCCCTATTGTCATGGGGGGTGACTAGGCTTTACTGGCTGGTGTTGTGTACCTGGGTTTGGTTGGTATGCCAAGGAGGATGGAGTCCTGCACCTGGAAGATTTGTGCAGTCTCTGTGGCAACCTGGTTTTGCCAGGGCGTCACATATCACTGGGGAATGTCACTTTTGTGGTCCCGTGTCCTGGGGGCTTTTTAAAAGGGGGATATTTACAGGGAAGATTAGAGTCATTAGTGTGACGTCACCTGCGGGTTGCGGTTAGGATGCTGGAAGCGTCGCTGCTGGGTTGGCTATCCATAGGGCTGGTGGCAATGGCAGCTATGGTGGTAGGCCCTCTGCAGGTAGGGTTGAGCCTAGGGAGCTGTATGGTGGAAGCGCCGGAATAAGGGAGGCCACACCAGGGTTGTAATTAACAGTCTCTATCTATTCACTCTTGGACGGCTGGTTCAGGTCTCTGTATTTCCAGTGCCAGCTTGATGACTCGGTTGCTCTGTCCCCGGCACCCTCAGTGTGTTTTGGGTCCCTGTAGCTTGAAGCAGTTTGGGAGCCCTACTGTCCCTTATTTTGGCAGTCTCCTCGTCCATACGGCAGGCAGTGTGGACCCTGTAGGGCTGGTCTGTGTCCCGAACCCTGATCCTTGCTTTACTGCTGGTGCCCCCGGATTTGTGGGTCAGTGCGGTCCGTGAAGGTCCCCTCACTGTGCAGGTATTTGCCAGGCCATATGAAACTGTTGCCTGACCTAGGGCCCTGTGCCCCGTCGGTGCTCTGGTCCCAGCGGTAGTCCGGTGTACCCGCAGGGCGACCACTTTACTGTGCCCCCGGATCACCATTACATGACCCAGCTCAAGGCACCTCACTCTCCTCTCTCCACCACTGTCTGACGGTTCTCCTCACTGAGTACTGTCCACTTCCACCAGGCTGTCTAGTCCCCTGGTCTGGCTCCGCCCTCTAGGTGGCCATCCCCCAGTGTCTGACTAGTCCATGCCCCCCTGGTGTGTCGTGGGAACTAGAATTTTAGTATATGTAGGTGTTACTGGCACTAGTGTTCCAGGTCCCAGGGGTTAGGCCCTGCATCCCTGTAAGGATGCAGTACCTAGTAGTGCCCTGAGTGGCTTAGGGGCGCTATACATTTAGAATTTTACAATGAGCAGCTGAATAACTGCATCTGATCACAAATATGACCATGTAGTCTATCTACAGGTTGGACCTTAGGATATGTGCACACAATGTCTTTTCCAGGTAGATCTGCCTGAAAACCCATCACAAATTTCCGCAACCTCTCTAACCTCATACCCATCCACCCAGCCCCCGCTCCCCCAGTCCCACTAAGAGGAGCTCTATGGAACGCTTGCTCTGTCTGCAACAAACTATCCTACATTCATGATCTTTTCATCACTAATAAACTTTCCATTCTTGCCATCACAGAAACCTGGCTCACCCCCTCTGACACAGCCTCTCCTGCTGCACTTTTTTATGGTGGTCTCCAACTCTCTCACACCCCCCGCCCCACTAACAAGCATGGTGGAAGAGTTGGTTTGCTCCTGTCCAACCAATGCTGCTTTACACCAATTCCACTTCCACCCTCTGTTACTCTTCCCTCTTTTGAGGTGCACTCCGTACGCATCTACGCCCCCTCCAACCTTCAACTGGCTGTCATTTACCGCCCTCCAGGGCCAGCCGCTGCCTTTTTTGACCACTTCACCACCTGGCTACTACACTTCCTTTCCACCGACATCCCCACCATCATCATGGGTGAATTCAATATCCCCATTGACAATTCCCACTCATCTGTCTCCAAACTTCTAAGGCTATGTGTCCACAGGACTATGTACAGTCATATGAAAAAGTTTGGGCACCCCTATTAATGTTAACCTTTTTTCTTTATAACAATTTGGGTTTTTGCAACAGCTATTTCAGTTTCATATATCTAATAACTGATGGACTCAGTAATATTTCTGGATTGAAATGAGGTTTATTGTACTAACAGAAAATGTGCAATCCGCATTTAAACAAAATTTGACAGGTGCAAAAGTATGGGCACCTCAACATAAAAGTGACATTAATATTATGTAGATGCTCCTTTTGCAAAAATAACAGCCTCTAGTCGCTTTCTGTAGCTTTTAATGAGTTCCTGGATCCTGGATGAAGGTATATTTGGCCATTTTTGTTTACAAAACAATTGCAGTTCTGTTATGTTTGATGGTTGCCGAGCATGGACAGCACGCTTCAAATCATCCCACAGACGTTCAATGATATTGAGGTCTGGGGACTGGGATGGCCATTCCAGAACATTGTAATTGTTCCTCTGCATGAATGCCTGAGTAAATTTGGAGCGGTGTTTTGGATCATTGTCTTGCTGAAATATCCATCCCCTGCGTAACTTCAACTTCGTCACTGATTATTGCACATTATTGTCAAGAATCTGCTGACACTGAGTTGAATCCATGCGACCCTCAACTTTAACAAGATTCCCGGTGCCGGCATTGACGACACAGCCCCAAAGCATGATGGAACCTCCACCAAATTTTACTGTGGGTAGCAAGTGCTTTTCTTGGAATGCCGTGGTTTTTTTGCCTCCATGCATAACGCCTTTTTGTATGACCAAACAACTCAATCTTTGTTTCCTCAGTCCACAGGACCTTCTTCCAAAATGTAACTGGCTTGTCCAAATGTGCTTTTGCATACCTCAGGCGACTCTGTTTGTGGCGTGCTGGCAGAAATGGCTTCTTTTGCATCACTCTCCCATACAGCTTCTCCTTGTGCAAAGTGCGCTGTATTGTTGACCGAAGCACATTGACACCATCTGCAGCAAGATGATGCTGCAGGTCTTTGGAGGCGGTCTGTGGATTGTCCTTGACTGTTCTCACCATTCTTGTTCTCTGCCTGTCTGATATTTTTCTTGGCCTGCCACTTCTGGGCTTAACACAAACTGTACCTGTGTTCTTCCATTTCCTTACTATGTTCCTCACAGTGGAAACTGACAGTTTAAATCTCAGACAACTTTTTGTATCCTTCCCCTGAACAACTATGTTGAATAATCTTTGTTTTCATATCATTTGAGAGTTGTTTTAAGGAGCCCATGATGCCACTCTCCATAGGAGATTCAAATAGGAGACCAACTTGCAAGTGGCCACCTTAAATACCTTTTCTCATGATTGGATACACCTGCCTATGAAGTTCAAAGCTCAATGAGGTTTAGAAAAGCAATTTAGTGCTTCAGTAAGTCAGTGAAAAGTAGTTAGGAGTGTTCAAATCAAGAAATTGATAAGGGTGCCTATACTTTTGCACCTGTCAAATTTTGTTTAAATGCAGATTGCAATTTTCTGTTAGTACAATAAACCTCATTTCAATCCAGAAATATTACTGAGTCCATTAGTTATTAGATATATGAAACTGAAATAGCTGTTGCAAAAACCCAAATTGTTATAAAGAAAAAAGGTTAACATTAATAGGGGTGCCCAAACTTTTTCATATGACTGTATCTGCGGATTTTTCTGCATCAAAATCCGCAGCTTTCCCGCAAAATCCGCACCTTTTCATAGGTGCGGATTTACCGCGGATTTACCACGGAATTGCCGCGGATTTGATGCGGATTTTGGTGCGGATTTTTTTTTTTTTTTTCCAATTTTAAAGCCAAAATCCGGACGAACATCCGCAACAATAATTGACATGTTGCAGATTTTTCCGGACGAAAATCCGCAGCGTGGACACAGCATTTCCCAAATGCCATAGAAATGGCTGGGGAGTAGCTGTGCTGCAGATTTTCGGGAAATCCGCGGATTTTCCGCGAAAAATCCGCGGCAAAATCCGCGCATTTTCCACAGCGTGGGCACATAGCCTAACACTCGCTTCCTCCTTCGGCCTCACCCAATGGTCTTCTGCAGCTACTCACAAAGATGGCCACACGCTGGACCTCATCTTCACTCGCCTCTGTTCCCTATCTAACCTCTCTAACTCACCTCTTCCCCTGTCTGACCACAACCTACTCACATTCTCTTCCCTCTCTTCTCGAAGTACGCAACCCCCACTCCACAAACTTTCACATCCTCGCAGAAATATCAAACACCTTGATTTACACGCACTTTCACAGTCCCTTCTTCCTCTCACAGACATTGCTTTTTTACACGACGTAGATGCTGCTGCAACTTTATACAACACTACAATCTCTGCAGCTCTCGAATCAGCTGCCCCCCTCACCCACACCAAAACCCGCACAATCAACAGGCAACCCTGGCACACGAGTCAGACTAAACAACTGAGACGGGCTTCCAGAATTGCTGAGCGCAGATGGAAGAAGTCTCATTCCACTGAGCACTTCATTGCATATAAAGAGTCCCTCACCACCTTCAAGTCCACACTCACTGCTGCAAAACAAACCTACTTCTCATCCCTCATATCCTCTCTCTCTCACAACCCTAAACAGCTATTCAACACTTTCAATTCTCTCCTCCGTCCTCCAGCACCATCTCCCTCTCCTCTCATCTCAGCTGGAGACTTTGCCTCTTTCTTCAAGCAGAAGATTGACACCATCAGAGCAAGCTTTGGCCCACAATCACCACAGCCCCTCATCATCGCTACTCATCCCTAGTCCTCCAAATCCAGCTTCTCCACCATGACAGAAAACAATCTTTCCACTCTACTCTCAAGATCACATCTAACCACCTGTGCACTTGACCCGCTCCCATCGCACCTCATCCCCAACATCACCGCAGTCCTCATCCCAGCCCTAACCCATCTCTTCAACCTATCACTAACAAGTGGTGTATTCCCCTCATGCTTTAAACATGCCTCCATTACACCCATCTTCAAAAAGCCCTCCCTTGACCCATCCTCTGTGTCAAACTATCGCCACATATCCCTTCTCCCCTATGCCTCAAAACTACTGGAACAGCATGTCCATCTTGAATTGTCCTCATACCTCTCCTCGTGCTCCCTCTTTGACCGGCTACAATCTGGCTTCCGACCTCATCACTCTACTGAAACTGCCCTAACCAAAGTCACAAATGATCTGCTAACCGCCATAGCCAAGCGACACTACTCTATACTCCTCCTCCTGGACCTGTCCTCTGCCTTCGACACAGTAGACCATTCCCTCCTACTACAGATTCTCTCATCTCTGGGCATCACAGGCTTGGCCCTATCTTGGATCTCCTCATACCTAACCAACCGAACTTTCAGCGTCTCCCATTCTCACACCACTTCCTCATCTCGCCCCCTATCTGTTGGTGTCCTCCAAGGCTTAGTTCTTGGACCCCTGCTGTTCTCCATCTACACCTTCAGCCTGGGACAGCTCATAGAGTCCCACGGCTTTCAGTATCATCTCTACGCTGATGATACGCAGATCTACCTCTCTGGACCTGACATTACCTCTCTACTAACCAAAATTTCACAATGTCTGTCTGCTATTTCATCCTTCTTCTCTGCTCGATTCCTAAAGCTTAACATGGACAAAACAGAATTCATTGTCTTTCCTCCTCCTCACTCATCCTCTCCAAGAAGCCTTTCCATCAAACTTGATGGTTGCTCACTCTCCCCAGTCTCACAAGCTCGTTGCCTTGGAGTAACCCTCGACTCTGCTCTATCCTTGAAGCCACACATCCAAGCCCTCTTCACCTCATCCAGACTACAACTCAAAAATATCTCCCGGATCCGTGCTTTCCTTAACCAAGATTCAGCAAAAACATTAGTGCATGCCCTCATCATCTCCCGCCTTGACTACTGCAACCTCCTGCTCTCTGGCCTCCCTTCCAACACTCTTGCACCCCTCCAATCTATCCTAAACTCTGCGGCCCGCTTAATCTACCTCTCCCCTCGCTATTCCCCAGCCTCGCCACTCTGCCAATCCCTTCACTGGCTTCCCATCGCCCAACGACTCCAGTTCAAAACATTAACCATGACATAAAAAGCCATCCACAACCTGTCTCCTCCTTACATCTGTGATCTAGTCTCCCGGTACCTACCCGCACGCAACCTCAGATCCTCACAAGATCTCCTTCTCTACTCCTCTCTTATTTCCTCTTCCCACAATCGCGTACAAGATTTCTCCCGTGCCTCCCCCATACTCTGGAACGCTCTATCACAGCATATCAGACTCTCCCCTACCGTGGAAAGCTTCAAGAGGAACCTCAAGACACATCTCTTCCAACAAGCCTACAACCTACAATAACCCTCAGTCCAGTACACCACTGCGCAACCAGCTCTGTCCTTACCTATTGTACCATCACCCATTCCCTATAGACTGTGAGCCCTCGCGGGCAGGGTCCACTCTCCTCCTATACCAGTCTGTTATGTACTGTTAATGATTGTTGTATGTATACCCTCTTTCACTGTAAAGTGCCATGGAATAAATGGCGCTATAAAAATAAATAATAATAATAATAATAAAAAAGTGCTAAAAAGAATGAATATAAGGCTGAGTTCACATGTCCAGTCATCATCCGTTACAATGCATCCTGCACAGATCCGTTGGGAAAAAAGCTCTGCAAACACAACTTTGTCCATTGTTAAATAACTGATTTTTGTAGGGTCTGGGGGTTTTTAACATCTGGGTCTATGGAGAACGCATCCGTTAACTGATTGCTATTTATCTTTTATATGAAACGGATTCTGTAAGCAAAAAATGGATCCGTTACAAATGAAAGAAAACCGGAAGCCTAAATAGCAATCTGTTAACGGATTCCGACTCCAATGTTAAAAAAAAAAACAAAAACGGATCCTGCAGAAATAAGTTATTTAACAATGGACAGAAAAGTTGCGTAAACTCAATATGTGAACTCAGCTTTATGCACAACAATGTAAAAACTGTGCATATGTTCCCTCATTTGTCGCTTCTAGAGACACACAGACTTCACAAAAAATGAGTGTTTGGAGTTCGGGTACTATACATTTGCTAACCACCCGAGCGAGGATCACTGTGCTCAGTTACGCTTGGTGTTCGGCCCAGCTCAGTTACGCTTGGTGTTCGGCCCAGTGTGAGCCGTTTGCTGTGTTTGACCGACTCGCACTGGGCGTAAAATCAGCGTTATCGGATGTAGTGTGCACCCCAAAAAATAAATATGTGTGTATATGTACTGTTTTCTTCCTGGTATATATGTCCCCATAAGGGCATGCACGCAGTGATTATTGTCCCCGCTCACAGTACTGCTGTCACTTTGCAAGTGCATCTGTGCCAAACGAGCAGCAAGTCGAAATGATAGCGCGCTTGTAGCCTGTAGCCATCAGGGTGCTACAAGGTTCCGCATCTCAACAAGGATGCAGGGCCTACCCCCTAGGGCCTCGGGAGACCAGTGCCAGTAACACCAAAAACCCAGGTAATCACAGTTTTCCCCAACAATCCCCCATACAATGGTACATGGCTGGGGTCGGACCAATGGATGACCACCTAGAGGTGGAGCCAGACCAGTCCACTAGTTGACCAGGTGGGAGGGGCGGACTGCGGAGAGTAGTCAGTTGAGAAGGGAGACTGCAGTAAGACAGTGCAGTTAGAACAGTGTGAGACTGTAGTAGGAGAGGAGTAAAGGTGGAAGTGTGATGCCCTGGCCTATCAGGTCTTCACAGGGTATTGTGCAATCTGCCCTACTGTACAGTATCCAACTCCTGCTTGGTTACGGGTCCCTGACTTTGGTTTTGCTAAGAACAAGCTAATCAAAATCCTAGGAATACTCTGCACCACACCCACCAGACACACCAGTGGCTAGCCTGAAGGGAATAGGGTTGGCCACTTGGGGGGTTGGTTGAAGGGGAGGTCATAAGTGTCAGGAGTAGTGCAGTTAAGCAGTGACTCTGGAGAGGAGAGGTCAGGAGCTGGGCTCTTTGTTACTACTAGGTGGCAGACGTTAGTCTGAGCCTGGTAGGAGCTGGACCTCAGTCGCGGGGGATTGTGACAAGGGGCACGGACTGTCGAGGAGGACAGCCGGCGGCCTTGTGTCATCACCGGGCAGGGGGCAGGGCACGACGGGGTACGTGGACCCTAGGCCAGGAAGTAGCTTCAGGCGTCCTGGTAATTGACCCGACGAGGATGGAGCCTTCAAGATCCGTTCTCCACCTGCTCCAGAATCGGGGTACTAGTGCAACGAGGAGGATAGGACTTTCCCACTACATAGTCCAGAAAATATCAAAAAAACAGGAGACCGAAGAGTATATGTTCACACTAGACAAATTTTTATTTATGAAAAAGCCACAATAGACAATTAAAAACACGAATAAGACATCACCAAAATGAATCATCTGAGGGGAATATAAAGATTGTTACACTGACAGGGCCTTTCTCAGAAAAACACCAAGATCATTCCAGATACCCAGGATCCAAGTGGATCCTAGAAGTAATTCAAATTCAAGGTATCACAAAAATACAATTAGAATTCAGTTAGATAAATCTAAGACTCAAAGTCATATGTGAAAAATGCTATACAAGCTGAAGGGATGAAAGGATTGTCATGGAGCACCACCCAGGATCATAAAATTAATATATAGCTATAAAATAAGCTAAAAGGTCCAATGGAAAGGTATAATAATCACATATAAATTGTATGTATAAACAAACCATCCACTAAAGCTCCCAATAAGACAAGGTGTTACCTGGGACTTTGGTGCATAACAGGGTAAAACCTTCAGTTTGGAAATCCCCCAGTGAGGAACATGGACTTCATCAACATGCGTTTTGTAGGGTGAGACAGATTTTTGAAGATGGAGAGGCACGAGGTCTATGTGAGAGCTCAGGGTTTTCATACCCATATGCTCTACATGAAAAAGGGTACAGCTGCTACAGGGGAGGGCCGGAGGACGGACATGAGGAAGTGAAGGAATGCCCAACCACCATGACGACGGGCGCACGTGTGGTATCTAGAATGCGTAACCTAGGTATCCACACGGCGCATCGTCATACCCAATAACGGGGGGCGCACCTGTATGGCAAATAGACTGCCCACAATAGATCCACCCAGAAGCGGCTGTGCCGCCAGCGCGCACGCGCGATCCCGAGGACGCGTCGCCAGGGAAACCGCGCATGCGCGCCGCACGACGACGCCACCCCCAAGGAGGAACCCATGTAGGTCAATCAAAGGATGTCCAAAAGAGGTTATACCTCAAAAACTCCGGGTGTTACTGTGCGACTGGTGCATACAAGGTGCAAAAATTGTATTGCTAAAATAGCTTAAGGCACCACAATGTCGCCATTCAACAGGGAAAATAGCGCATGCACAGACAGACACATTACCCGGCACGGGGCCTGCCCAATCGCAGTGACACCACCGGTGTGCACGCGCGGCCCCCAGGACGCGTTACCCAGGGAACCGCGCATGCGCACGAGACGGTGCCCACACCGACGGGATTCAGATCCACCAAGTCAAAACCAAAGGGCTGCGTGCACAAGAGAGGAGCGCTATAGTTATAAAGGAACCTCCATATCATAAGTTTACCCAAGTAAAGAAGTTAAAAACACACAATTTAAAGGGAATCACAGAGAGGATGAACATCAAGACAAACAATGTATTGCAGGCCCATCAGAAGAAGATCATATCAAGGCAAGGTCATATCGAAATATACAATAATAAAACACATTTTCCCATATCGACAGATGCATAATTCTTCACTAAACCTTATATGTTCTCATTTCTTCATCCAGAAGGGACCCGAAAGGAATCACAAAGGATGTTC
Source organism: Anomaloglossus baeobatrachus (assembly GCF_048569485.1). NCBI lineage: Eukaryota > Metazoa > Chordata > Amphibia > Anura > Aromobatidae > Anomaloglossus > Anomaloglossus baeobatrachus. The sequence goes on along the minus strand of NC_134353.1, from coordinate 538,881,466 downwards.
ACTCATCAGGGAGGTATATACACAAAAAAAAGGGATCGCAAAGGATGTTCGCTGATCAAGAAGGTGTATATCCAGGATCCAAATCTCCTATTCCTGTTGATTTCCTCATGTATCGACAGACTTCCATTAACATAAGAAAATACACCATCCGGCATAATGATCTATAAAGAGGGTTATCAAAGATAAATAATCAGAGCAATAAAAAACAACACAAGTAAATATATAGACCTAGGGCCTCAAACCAAGCCAATTATCACCTGGTGAAGGAATTAAAAATAAACATATAATAAAAACAATAGAAAACAGAGATGTCACTTGGGACAAGGAACAGGTTGCACTAAGCCTACAAGAATGACACAAAACTAATATTCTCGTTCAGTCCTCTTGGGTTTAGGGTGTCAAGGGTGATGATCCAATGGGCCTCAACCTGGGCAAGCCATTTTTTCAGATCACCACCTCTAGATCCACCACGGATTACATCAATTCCCCGCACTTTAAGGCCAGGGGGATCACTCTCATGATGTCTTTTGAAGTGACGGGGAAGAGTCTTTAGCAAAGAATAATCGGTGACATCCCTGGCGGCACAGATGTCACGAACATGTTCCCTGATGCATACCCGCAACTCACGCGAGGTGAGGCCGATATTCACCAGGGAGTATGGGCATGTTGCATAATATACAACAAAAGTCGTGGTACAATTGATGTAACTCCTAATATTCATGACACAAGTGCCGTCAGAAGAAGAAAACGTATTGGCGCGTACCACATTAGGGCACGCAACACAACGTCCGCATGGAAAACACCCTTGTAGAGGGCCACGAGTGGAGAATAGATTGGTGGAGGGAGGCACATAATGGCTTCTTACCAATAGATCACGAAGGTTCTTAGAGCGACGACCTGTCATGAGGGGACGGGCATTTTTTCCGAATTACTTTATTTTAATTGTAGATGTTTTGATTTCTTATTAGCATGTTCAATTTGGACTGTTTAAAATGCAATAGTATTTCCAATGACGTAACCACTACTAAAATGCCATGTCCTCTTGTTCTAGGGATGTCTCTCCCAGGTCAGAGAGGAGCTCTAGAAACATTTAGAAGCTCTGAAGATAGTAAATTGCTGATCGCTACATCAGTGGTTGATGAAGACATAGATATACCTGCGTGTAATCTCGTTCTTCTGTATGAGTATGTTGGCAATGTCACCAAGATGATCCAAGTCAGAGGTACACATTTCTTAATGCTGAAATCTTTTTAGAAACTATAGAGTTAAAGGAGTATCCCATCTCTAAGATCCCATCCCAATATGTAGTAGGTATGATACTAATAATACTACCAAATTCCTCCAATTATAAATGTATATAGTTCTCTCCTGATATATAGAGGACTCTTACCTCATGTGCAGGGCATTACAGGTTAGGAATCCATAGTTACGACCAAGAACAACTAATGGTCACTATACGAGTGGCTGTAACCTTGGACACCTAAGCATTAATGCTCTGCAGATGAGGTAAGAGACATGAATATATCAGGAGAACTATATGCATTTCTAATTGGAGGTATTTGCTAATATCATTATTACTACACCTACTACCGTAGGTATTGAGATAGGATCCTGGAGAGGGGAATACAAGATGGGAATAACTCTTTAAGTGGTATAGCTTGTACTTTTCACAACCTCCTCAGGCATTAATGGGCTATGATATTTTATGACAAAACAATTTTATTATTGTATAAATATATGGGAAAACACACAGTGCAGATATCGTGTTTAAAAACATTCAAGGAAAATGTCAAATTAGAAATACACAGGGCAGTGTGACAGCGAACAATAGTCTGGCCAAATGTAACACAATAAATAATAGCAGATGATATAGAATTTACAATATTCAGATTCTGGTCAGTCCAAATATCTTCACATAGAAGATCAAATAGTAGGATTACCACATACAGTCATATGAAAAAGTTTGAGCACCCCTATTAATGTTAAACTTTTTTCTTTATAACAATTTGGGTTTTTGCAACAGCTATTTCAGTTTCATATATCTAATAACTGATGGACTGAGTAATATTTCTTTATTGAAATGAGGTTTATTGTACTAACAGAAAATGTGCAATCCGCATTTAAACAAAATTTGACCGGTGCAAAAGTATGGGCACCTCAACATAAAAGTGACATTAATATTTTGTAGATCCTCCTTTTGCAAAAATAACAGCCTCTAGTCGCTTCCTGTAGCTTTTAATGAGTCCCTGGATCCTGGATGAAGGTATATTTGACCATTCCTGTTTACAAAACAATTCCAGTTCAGTTAAGTTTGATGGTCGCCGAGCATGGACAGCGCGCTTCAAATCATCCCATGTTTAAATGCGGATTGCACATTTTCTGTTAGTACAAAAAACCTCATTTCAATCCAGAAACATTAAGCCTGCTTTACACGTTGCAATTTCGCGATTTGCAACGCCCCCATCGTATGTGCAGCACGTTCAATTTGTTGACCGTGCCGCACAAACGATTAACCCCCGTCACACATACTTACCCGTCCATACGACATCGATGTGGGCGACGAATGTCCACTTCCTGGAGTGGAAGGGACGTTTGGCGTCACATCGACGTCACGCGGCAGCCGGCCAATAGAAGCAGAGGGGCGGAGCTGAGTGGGACGTAAACATCCCGCCCACCTCCTTCCTTCCGCATTGTGGGCCGGGAGCCGCAGGAGGCAGGTAAGATCTGTTCATCGTTCCCGGGGTGTCACACACTGCGATGTGTGCTGCCCCGGGTACGATGAACAACCTGACGTTCAATTCGTCAGGAATGAACGACGTGCATGCGATGAACGTTTTTTTTCCGTTCAATCGCAATTGCATGTCGCTGTCACACGCTACAACATACCTTATGATGCCGGATGTGCGTCACTTACGATATGACCCCGCCGACACATCGTAAGCGTGTAAACATCTTGTAGCGTGTAAAGCGGGCTTTACTCAGTCCATCAGTTATTAGATATATGAAACTGAAATAGCTGTTGCAAAAACCCAAATTGTTATAAAAAAAAAAGGTTAACTTTAATAGGGGTGCCCAAACTTTTTCATATGACTGTATGCTCAGTTAAAATTCTATATTTGGACTGAGGATTTTTGAATGTACTATTCATGCATGAATACTCGTGTTTTTTCAAATATGGATATTGTATTCTTAATATTAACTGAATGTTTTTGCATGAAAAATTGTCTAAAATAATGATGAAAAGGGTTGATATTCCTCTCTATGTGGTTCTGAGATTATGAACTGTGTTGCCCTTTGTTTTGCCCTCACTAAATATGGTTCCTTAATGATCCTGTATGTGCGTGCGCCTGTCAGCCCTCCTCCTCCTCCTCTGCTGTGCCCGGCGTCCAATCGGTGGTCGTCATCGCGCGCATGCGCGGTGATGTTTCCGGGACGCCGGCCGAAGCGGCGAACGAGGCGGTGGATGACGGACGTGCGTTGACAACTACAGGTGTGACAGGGGTCCAGCATCACTGCCCCTGCACCTCCGGACGAAGCTCCAGTGAAATGCGTCGAGATGGAGGGCGTTGTGACTGGATATATAGTATGGCCACAGCAGGTGATATTTCCATAGGGTCATCTTTCCCTTAATATGTTTACCCTTGATACTTTCCACTTGGTTCTACAGGCCTCTTGTGGTGGGTCAGATTAAATTTACTGCTGTCTGTGGGCACTCTATAATAAGATGCCTGGATGATAATGGTTCTATATTGATGTAGTCAGCATAAGTGAAATACTGGTTATATCAGTTCTACCAATATATTGTAGTTTGACCTATATCCCCCAGGGGGCTAAAATGCTGCTCTTTTCTAATATCTGACTATATTAGACTTATCAGCATCTAACTGTTGACCTATGTCACACAAGGGGTTGAGAGCTATAATATTTGGATACAAGTGATTGAAGAGCATATTGTCCTTTGACCCATGTTTTTCAAGGGGATTTTTGACCTCACAAATATTGCTAAACTGCAAATTACAGATAGGATAGAATTTTACCTGAGAATATGTGGATTACTACTATTTGATCTTCTATGTGAAGATATTTGGACTGACCAGAATCTGAATATTGTAAATTCTATATCATCTGCTATTATTTATTGTTACATTTGGCCAGACTATTGTTCGCTGTCACACTGCCCTGTGTATTTCTAATTTGACATTTTCCTTGAATGTTTTTAAACACGATATCTGCACTGTGTGTTTTCCCATATATTTATATAATAATAAAATTGTTTTGTCATAAAATATCATTATTTAAGTATGTTGTCCACCTTTGATCATTTGTAAGAATTAATTTTCAGTTGGGACCAAGTTGGTTTATTAAATGAATGGTTAACAAAATGGATCTGTGGATTCTAAAATGACCATCATTAATGGGCTAAGGCCTGGCACTGTGGTCAGAAATGTTATATAATAGAAAAAGGGGAAAAGCCAGATCACCAATGCAGCATGACGTCCGTCAGAGCCAGGGACATAGCCACTGCCATGGACATAATAATATTAATTTTTATTTATATAGTGCCAGCATAATCGTCAACACTTCTTTTTCACTACAGATGTTTCTTGTACAAACAAGATAAGACTTCACAGATTAATACAAGTGTCACTGCATACTGCTCACAAGCTTACAATGTATGACATAATAGGGGAGGCACAAAAGGGAAAATAAAGTTCTTGTCATGTAAGGTCCAGCCATCCATATAGTAATTAGGGCATTTATGGACATCAACAGTTACTGGTATAGAGGAGATGAACAAGAGAAGAGGAAAAAGCCAGCAACCATCTTGGTCTTCCAAGGGACCCTTGTCTACACGCTGAGCTTTTTATCCACTGTATGTTTTTTATGGATTTTTCACAATAAAGCTTCAGAGTTTTTCCAAGATGGTTGCTGGCTTTTTCCACTTCTCTTGTTCCTCGCTATTACACCAGGATCCGGCCTGATGTGCCTGGCACCATCCACCATTTGGGATACATATAGGTCTAGGTGAGCTGTGATTACATTATTCTTTTTGGTATAGAGGAGATACAGCTGAAAACGGAGTAAAAAAATTCCAGACTTTATTGAAGTATTGAAGTTTGTTAAAATAGTGATAACATCAGCAAAACTGCACCAACCCGCATGTAGCACCTATGCATTTCTGGTGCATATGGCATGATTAAGGGTGACATGCGGGTTGGTGTAATTTTGCTGATGGTATCACTATTTTAACAAATTTCAATTACCGTATTTTTCGCTTTATAAGACGCACCTGATTATAAGATGCACCCCCAAATTTGGTGAAGGAAAAGAGATTTTTTTTTTTTAATGTTAAATGGGGTCCATCTTATAATGCCAGTGTCCATCTAACAAATCATATAGGGTATATGTCCCTCATAGCCCCCCATCCTAAAATTAGCCCCCTTAATCTGGATATGGCCCCCTTATATTGAATATAGCCACCTTGTGATGGCACACGTTCCCCTGTGCTGCCTATGGCCCCCTATGGATTGCACACGTTCCCTGTGCTGCCTATGGCCCCCTATGGATTGCATACGTTCCCCTGTGCTGCCTATGGCCCCCCATGTATTGCATACGTTCCCCTGTGCTGCCTATGGCCACCTATGGATTGCATACGCTCCCCTGTGCTGCCTATGGCCCCCTATGGATTGCATACGTTCCCCTGTGCTGCCTATGGCCTCCTATGGATTGCATACGTTCCCCTGTGCTGCCTATGGCCCCCTATGGATTGTGTATGTTCCCCTGTGCTGCTTATGGCCGCCTATGGATTGCATACGTTCCCCTGTGCTGCCTTTGGCCCTCTATGAATTGCATACATTCCCCTGTGCTGCCTATGGCCCCCTATGGATTGAACACGTTCCCCTGTGTTAGATATCGCCCCCTAGTGCTGTCCATGGCCCCTATAGATTGCATAAGTCCCCCTGTGTTATATATCGCCCCCATAGTGCTGCCCATGGCCCCTATAGATCACACAAGTCCCCCTGTGTTAGATATCGCCCCCAGGCTGCTGCCCATAGTAAAATAAAACACTCTTTCCTTACCTCCTCCAGCACTGATCTCCCTCCTGTCTCCCTCCGTGCTTCTCTTCCTCCACTTCCTGGTTCTTCGTGCCGGTCATGTGATCGGCACAGCAGAGTGAGATCATCGCTGCGTGCCTGCCTGATCACAGTGGAAGCAGGACACCGGGGAGAAACGCTGGAGGAGGTAAGTAAAGCTTTTTTATTTTAGAATGAGCAGCAGCATGGGGGCCATATCTAACACAGGGGGGCATGTGCGATCACAGGGGGGCGCAGGCTCATATAATATGCACCGCTCCCCCAGCCCGTCACTGCGGTGCAGTTTCAGCACAACGGAGGTGGACAGCGGCTGTACATATTATATGAGCGGGAGCAGGAGATCTAACGCTGCTGCCCGCATCGTTCACTGCGCTCCAGAGCTGCCCCCACTTCCCCTGGACCCTGCAGTGTATTTCATATATATATATATACCCCCCCGTATATTCGGCTTATAAGACGCACCCCCTACTTCCCCCAAAATTTGGGGGAACAAAAGTGCGTCTTGTAAAGCGAAAAATACGGTAAGTTTTAATTTTTTTTACTCCATTTTGAGCGGAATCTCCTCTATACCTTTATAAATGTTATATATCTGGTTACCATTAATTTACCTTGATACTGTTTTGACATTAATGTTATATTTTAAGGCTCTGCATCACACTCTTGATTCCTTGTTCTGCCCTAAACTAGATCATGCTTAGTTTATCATGTAACTTATTGGCTCATTTACACATCAATTATTCTTGTATGAGTGTTATTTGTGGGTTTCACAGATAAACTATCATAGGTATGAGATCTATTGAGTAGATCACATGAATAAAAAACATTTCAGAGAGAAGAGTCCATTGGCACCTCTTCAGGATGTTCATAGAGTGCCAGTGGGTGACCATGCTGCCATGGACCTAAGAAAAGCCCACAGGTCTGCCATACATGTAAACCTTAAATATAGGGCCTAATAGGGAATCTCTTAAGCCTGCTTTACACACTGAAATGTATCTTACAATGTGTCGGCGGGGTTAGGTCGTAAGTGACGCACATCCGGCATCGTAAGGTACATTGCACTGTGTGACAGGTACGTGCAATTGTGATTGAACGTTAAAACGTTCATCGCATACACATCGCACCTTTCTCTAGAATTGCACGTCAGATTGTTCAACGTTCCTGGGGTAGCGCACATCGCAGTGTGTGACACCCCGGGAACGATTAACAGATCTTACCTGCATCCTGCGGCTCCCGGCCCACAATGCGGAAGGAAGGAGGTGGGCGGGATGTTTACGTCCCGCACAGCTCCACCCCTCCGCTTCTATTGGCTGGCTGCCGCGTGACGTCGATGTGACGCCAAACGTCCCTCCCACTCCAGGAAGTGGACGTTCGCCGCCTACATCGAGGTCGTATGGAAGGTAAGTATGTGTGACGGGGGTTAATCGTTTGTGCGGCACGTTCAACAAATTGAACGTGCCACACATACGATGGGGGCGTTGCAAATCGCATACGTAATTTATACGTCAAAAAAATGTTTTTGTTATTAGAATTAAGCCGATTCATGAACACATCCAATTGTTCGATTGTGCCCTCCCAGACAAACCAAACGTCATCAATGTACCTGATCCAATTCTGGACAAGGCACACAGATTCATCCCAGTCATTCTGGGGGGACAGAGGCCTAGAAAAGCCACACTATGGTTTCTGTGACGACATGGGTTAAAGTTTCTTAAAATCCAGCCAGACAGCATGATAGATTGTCTATAGACGGGGGAGAAGTCCCTCATTGTTTTTACAAGACTCTTGTTGACTCAATGTACTTGTGTTGGCCACTGAAAGCTAGACGTATTGTAGTTGTGTATTGATAATGTGATTACCTTAGTAGCCATTGTCTAGACGGTGACTCCCAGTTTACATGTACACCCTCAGGCTTTCTACCCATATCATTTAAATGAACATTGTCCATGCAGCTTGAAATTCCTCCAATGGGAGAAGCAATCTTGTCCAACCAATCGATGAGGACACAGTGTACCCAAGTGGAAGGTTGTGCTATAAAAAGGACCTATTTAAGCCACCAGGGGTTGTTGATGGTTGTTGGATTCAGCCTAAGCTCTTTGGAGCTGACTGGAGGATCAGGACATCTTATGGCTTCAATCTAGGGACTCCGGATCCGGTTGGAGACCATATCCACAGCCTAGGGATTTCGACTCCGGCTGCCAGGATTGTAACAGCAAACCAGGACTACCTAAGGAGGACACGCAGGTTGGGACAGTTCAGTCACCTGTTACAGACTTTGCAGACCTCAGACAGCTTGGAACCTGTGAGGCATGGACATTCTAAATCCCTGGTGAGCCAGCGGAAGGGTGAGACTCTGTTGCCTGTTACATTTGTGTGTTTTGCTGGTTATGTGTTATGTGCTGTTAATTGTTTGGGGATCCAATAAAGTCTAATTATTGTGGTTCCCTCACCCTGTGTTGTCTGAGTAGTGTTACGCCCACGGTTAAGGAGGCCGGCGTTCAGTTGGGATGAGCCCTGAGCCACGCTGTCTTTCTAAAGGCGGCGGGTTTTAGTGGACGAGAGCGCCCACTGAGCCCCGTGTCTCCACAGTTTCCACATTAGTATTACATGTTGGATAAACCCTTCTCTAGTCCTGTGTATTCTGACAATACTACTCTATAGGCAGATCATGTATTTTTTTTTTTACATATACAGTATTTATACTGAAGCCCCTCCTGTACTATCATCCCATATAGAAGCCGCCTAAAGAGTAATTACATATAGCCTAAGATACTGACACTGGGGGTACAGGATAATGACACTGACACTGGGGTACAGAATAATGACACTGACACTGGGGTTACAGGATAATGACACTGACACTGGAGGTACAGGATAATGACACTGACACTGGGGGTACAGGATAATGACACTGACACTGGGGTACAGAATAATGACACTGACACTGGGGTTACAGGATAATGACACTGACACTGGAGGTACAGGATAATGACACTGACACTGGGGGTACAGGATAATGACACTGACACTGGGGGTACAGGATAATGACACTGACACTGGGTTACAGAATAATGACACTGACACTGGGGTACAGGATAATGACACTGACACTGGGGGTACAGGATAATGATACTGACACTGGAGGTACAGGATAATGACACTGACACTGAGGGTACAGAATAATAACACTGACACTTGGGGTACAGGATAATGACACTGACACTGGGGGTACAGGATAATGACACTGACACTGGAGGTACAGGATAATGACCCTGACACTGGGGGTACAGGATAATGACACTGGAGTATAGTATAATAACACTGACACTGGGGTTGCAGGATAATGACACTGACACTGGAGGTACAGGATAATGACACTGACACTGGGGGTACAGGATAATGACACTGACACTGGGGGTACAGGATAATGAAACTGACACTGGGGTTGCAGGATAATGACACTGACACTGGAGGTACAGGATAATGACACTGACACTGGGGGTACAGGATAATGACACTGACACTGGGGGTACAGGATAATGAAACTGACACTGGGGGTACAGGATAATGACACTGACACTGGACGTACAGGATAATGAAACTGACACTGGGGGTACAGGATAATGACACTGACACTGAGGGGTACAGGATAATGACACTGATCCTGGGGGTACAGAATAATAACACTGACACTTGGGGTACAGGATAATGACACTGACACTGGGGGTACAGGATAATGACACTGACACTGGGGGTACAGGATAATGACACTGACACTGGAGGTACAGGATAATGGCACTGACACTGGGGGTACAGGATAATGACACTGACACTGGGGGGTACAGGATAATGACACTGACACTGGAGGTACAGGATAATGACACTGGGGGTACAGGATAATGACATTGACACTGGGGGTACAGGATAATGACACTGACACTGGGGGTACAGGATAATGACACTGACACTGGGGGTACAGGATAATGGCACTGACACTGGGGGTACAGGATAATGACACTGACACTGGAGGTACAGGATAATGACACTGACACTGGAGGTACAGGATAATGACACTGGAGTATAGTATAATAACACTGACACTGGGGTTGCAGGATAATGACACTGACACTGGAGGTACAGGATAATGACCCTGACACTGGGGGTACAGGATAATGACACTGACACTGGGGGTACAGGATAATGACACTGACACTGGAGGTACAGGATAATGACACTGGAGTATAGTATAATAACACTGACACTGGGGTTGCAGGATAATGACACTGACACTGGGGGTACAGGATAATGACACTGACACTGAGGGGTACAGGATAATGACACTGATCCTGGGGGTACAGGATACTGACACTGGGGGTACAGGATAATGTCACTGGCACTGGGGGTACAGGATAATGACACTGACACTTGGGGTACAGGATAATGACACTGACACTGGGGGTACAGGATAATGACACTGACACTGAGGGTACAGGATAATGACACTGACACTGAGGGTACAGGATAATGACACTGACACTGGAGGTACAGGATAATGACACTGACACTGGGGGGTACAGGATAATGACACTGACACTGGAGGTACAGGATAATGACACTGACACTGGGGGTACAGGATAATGACACTGACACTGGGGGTACAGGATAATGACACTGACACTTGGGGTACAGGATAATGACACTGACACTGGGGGTACAGGATAATGACACTGACACTGAGGGTACAGGATAATGAAACTGACACTGGAGGTACAGGATAATGACACTGACACTGAGGGTACAGGATAATGACACTGACACTGGAGGTACAGGATAATGACACTGACACTGGGGGTACAGGATAATGACACTGACACTTGGGGTACAGGATAATGACACTGACACTGAGGGTACAGGATAATGACACTGACACTGAGGGTACAGGATAATGACACTGACACTGGAGGTACAGGATAATGACACTGACACTGGGGGTACAGGATAATGACACTGACACTTGGGGTACAGGATAATGACACTGACACTGGGGGTACAGGATAATGACACTGACACTGAGGGTACAGGATAATGAAACTGACACTGGAGGTACAGGATAATGACACTGACACTGGGGGTACAGGATACTGACACTGGGGGTACAGGATAATGACACTGACACTGGGGGTACAGGAAAATGACACTGACACTGGGGGTACAGGATAATGACACTGACACTGGGGGTACAGGATAATGACACTGACACTGGGGGTACAGGATAATGAAACTGACACTGGGGGTACAGGATAATGACACTGACACTGGGGGTACAGGATAATGACACTGACACTGGGGGTACAGGATAATGACACTGACACTGGGGTTGCAGGATAATGACACTGACACTGGAGGTACAGGATAATGACACTGACACTGGGGGTACAGGATAATGACACTGACACTGGGGGTACAGGATAATGACACTGACACTGGAGGTACAGGATAATGACACTGACACTGGAGGTACAGGATAATGACACTGACACTGGGGGTACAGGATAATGACACTGACACTGGGGGTACAGGATAATGACACTGACACTGAGGGGTACAGGATAATGACACTGATCCTGGGGGTACAGGATACTGACAGTGGGGGTACAGGATAATGTCACTGACACTGGGGGTACAGGATAATGACACTGACACTGGGGGTACAGGATACTGACACTGGGGGTACAGGATAATGTCACTGACACTGGGGGTACAGGATAATGACACTGACACTGGGGGTACAGGATATTGACACTGACACTGGGGGTACAGGATAATGACCCTGACACTGGGGGTACAGGATAATGAAACTGACACTGGGGGTACAGGATAATGAAACTGACACTGGGGGTACAGGATAATGGCACTGACACTGGGGGTACAGGATAATGACACTGACACTGGAGGTACAGGATAATGACACTGACACTGGGGGTACAGGATAATGACACTGACACTGGGGGTACAGGATAATGAAACTGACACTGGGGGTACAGGATAATGACACTGAACTTGGGGGTACAGGATAATGAAACTGACACTGGGGGTACAGGATAATGACACTGACACTGGGGGTACAAGGGAATGACACTGACACTCGGGGTACAGGATAATGAAACTGACACTGGGGGGTACAGGATAATGAAACTGACACTGGGGGTACAGGATAATGACACTGACACTGGGGGTACAGGATAATGAAACTGACACTGGGGGGTACAGGATAATGGCACTGACACTGGGGGTACAGGGCACTGACACTGGGGGTACAGGATAATGACACTGACACTGGGGGTACAGGATAATGGCACTGACACTGGGGGTACAGGATAATGACACTGACACTGGGGGGTACAGGATAATGAAACTGACACTGGGGGTACAGGGGAATGACACTGAGGGGTACAGGATAATGCCACTGACACTGGGGGGTACAGGATAATGACACTGACACTGGGGGTACAGGATAATGGCACTGACACTGAGGGTACAGGGGAATGACACTGAGGGGTACAGGATAATGACACTGGAGGTACAGGATACTCACACTGACACTGGGGGTACAGGATAATGGCACTGACACTGGGGGGTACAGGATAATGACACAGACACTGGGGGTACAGGATACTGACACTGACACTGGAGGTACAGGATAATGACACTGACACTGGGGGTACAGGATAATGACACTGGGGGTACAGGATAATGACACTGACACTGGGGGGTACAGGATAATGAAACTGACACTGGGGGTACAGGATAATGACACTGACACTGGAGGTACAGGATACTTACACTGACACTGGGGGGTACAGGATAATGGCACTGACACTGGGGGGTACAGGATAATGACACTGACACTGGGGGTACAGGATAATGGCACTGACACTGAGGGTACAGGGGAATGACACTGAGGGGTACAGGATAATGGCACTGACACTGGGGGTACAGGATAATGGCACTGACACTGGAGGTACAGGATAATGACACAGACACTGGGGGTACAGGATACTGACACTGACACTGGGGGGTACAGGATAATGACACAGACACTGGGGGTACAGGATACTGACACTGACACTGGGGGGTACAGGATAATGACACTGACACTGGGGGTACAGGATACTTACACTGACACTGGGGGGTACAGGATAAAGGCACTGGCACTGGGGGTACAGGATACTGGCACTGGGGGTACAGGATAATGACATTGACACTGGGGGTACAGGATACTGGCACTGACACTGGAGGGGGTACAGGATAATGACATTGACACTGGAGGGGGTACAGGATAATGACACTGGGGGTACAGGTTAATGACATTGACACTGGAGGTACAGGATGATGACACTGACACTGGGGGTACAGGATACTTACACTGACACTGGGGGGTACAGGATAAAGGCACTGGCACTGGGGGTACAGGATACTGGCACTGGGGGTACAGGATAATGACATTGACACTGGGGGTACAGGATAATGACATTGACACTGGAGGGGGTACAGGATAATGACACTGGGGGTACAGGTTAATGACATTGACACTGGAGGTACAGGATAATGACATTGACACTGGGGGTACAGGATAATGACACTGACACTGGGGGTACAGGATAATGGCACTGACACTGGGGGTACAGGATAATGACACAGACACTGGGGGTACAGGATACTGACACTGGGGGTACAGGATACTGACACTGACACTGGGGGTACAGGATAATGACACAGACACTGGGGGTACAGGATACTGACACTGACACTGGGGGGTACAGGATAATGGCACTGGGGGTACAGGATAATGACATTGACACTGGGGGTACAGGATAATGACATTGACACTGGAGGGGGTACAGGATAATGACATTGACACTGGAGGGGGTACAGGATAATGACACTGGGGGTACAGGTTAATGACATTGACACTGGAGGTACAGGATAATGACATTGACACTGGGGGTACAGGATAATGACACTGACACTGGGGGTACAGGATAATGGCACTGACACTGGGGGTACAGGATAATGACACAGACACTGGGGGTACAGGATACTGACACTGGGGGTACAGGATACTGACACTGACACTGGGGGTACAGGATAATGACACAGACACTGGGGGTACAGGATACTGACACTGACACTGGGGGGTACAGGATAATGGCACTGGGGGTACAGGATAATGACATTGACACTGGGGGTACAGGATAATGACATTGACACTGGAGGGGGTACAGGATAATGACATTGACACTGGAGGGGGTACAGGATAATGACACTGGGGGTACAGGTTAATGACATTGACACTGGGGGTACATGATACTCACACTGACACTGGGGGGTACAGGATAATGGCACTGACACTGGGGGTACAGAATAATGAAACTGACACTGGGGGTACAGGATAATGACACTGAACTGGGGGTACAGGATAATGAAACTGACACTGGGGGTACAGGATAATGGCACTGACACTGGGGGTACAAGGGAATGACACTGACACTCGGGGTACAGGATAATGAAACTGACACTGGGGGGTACAGGACAATGACACTGACACTGGGGGTACAGGATAATTAAACTGACACTGGGGGGTACAGGATAATGAAACTGACACTGGGGGTACAGGATAATGACACTGACACTGGGGGTACAGGATAATGACACTGACACTGGAGGTACAGGATAATGACACTGACACTGGGGGTACAGGATAATGAAACTGACACTGGGGGTACAGGATAATGGCACTGACACTGGGGGTACAGGATAATGACACTGACACTGGGGGTACAGGATAATGGCACTGACACTGGGGGTACAGGATAATGGCACTAGGGGTACAAGATAATGACATTGACACTGGGGGTACAGGATAATGACATTGACACTGGAGGGGGTACAGGATAATGACACTGGGGGTACAGGATAATGACACTGGGGGTACAGGTTAATGACATTGACACTGGGGGTACATGATACTCACACTGACACTGGGGGGTACAGGATAATGGCACTGACACTGGGGGGTACAGGATAATGACACTAGGGGTACAGGATAATGACACTGACACTGGGGGTACAGGATAATGACACTGCCACTGGGGGTACAGGATAATGACATTGACACTGGAGGGGGTACAGGATAATGACACTGACACTGGGGGTACAGGATAATGACACTGACACTGGGGGTACAGGATAATGACACTGACACTGGGGGTACAGGATAATGACACTGGGGGTACAGGATAATGACATTGACACTGGGGGTACAGGATAATGACACTGACACTGGGGTTGCAGGATAATGACACTGACACTGGGGGTACAGGATAATGACCCTGACACTGGAGGGGGTACAGGATAATGACACTGACACTGGAGGTACAGGATAATGACACTGACACTGGAGGTACAGGATAATGACACTGACACTGAGGGGTACAGGATAATGACACTGATCCTGGGGGTACAGGATACTGACAGTGGGGGTACAGGATAATGTCACTGACACTGGGGGTACAGGATAATGACACTGACACTTGGGGTACAGGATAATGACACTGACACTGGGGGTACAGGATAATGACACTGACACTGGGGGTACAGGATAATGACACTGACACTGGGGGTACAGGATAATGACACTGACACTGGGGGTACAGGATAATGACACTGACACTGGAGGTACAGGATAATGAAACTGACACTGGGGGTACAGGATAATGACCCTGACACTGGGGGTACAGGATAATGAAACTGACACTGGGGGTACAGGATAATGACACTGACACTGGGGGTACAGGATAATGACACTGACACTGGAGGTACAGGATAATGACACTGACACTGGGGGTACAGGATAATGAAACTGACACTGGGGGTACAGGATAATGACACTGACACTGAGGGTACAGGATAATGACACTGACACTGGAGTACAGCATAATGACACTGACACTGGAGGGTACAGGATAATGGCACTGACACTGGGGGTACAGGATAATGACACTGACACTGGGGGTACAGGATAATGACACTGACACTGGGGGTACAGGATAATGAAACTGACACTGGGGGTACAGGATAATGACACTGACACTGGGGGTACAGGATAATGAAACTGACACTGGGGGTACAGGATAATGGCACTGACACTGGAGGTACAGGATAATGACACTGGGGGTACAGGATAATGGCACTGACACTGGGGGTACAGGATAATGACACTGACACTGGGGGTACAGGATAATGACACTGACACTGGGGGTACAGGATAATGAAACTGACACTGGGGGTACAGGATAATGAAACTGACACTGGGGGTACAGGATAATGACACTGACACTGGGGGTACAGGATAATCAAACTGACACTGGGGGTACAGGATAATGGCACTGACACTGGAGGTACAGGATAATGACACTGGGGGTACAGGATAATGACATTGACACTGGGGGTACAGGATAATGACACTGACACTGGGGGTACAGGATAATGACACTGACACTGGGGGTACAGGATAATGGCACTGACACTGGGGGTACAGGATAATGACACTGACACTGGAGGTACAGGATAATGACACTGACACTGGAGGTACAGGATAATGACACTGACACTGAGGGGTACAGGATAATGACACTGATCCTGGGGGTACAGGATACTGACAGTGGGGGTACAGGATAATGTCACTGACACTGGGCGTACAGGATAATGACACTGACACTTGGGGTACAGGATAATGACCCTGACACTGGGGGTACAGGATAATGACACTGACACTGGGGGTACAGGATAATGACACTGACACTGGAGGTACAGGATAATGAAACTGACACTGGGGGTACAGGATAATGACCCTGACACTGGGGGTACAGGATAATGAAACTGACACTGGGGGTACAGGATAATGACACTGACACTGGGGGTACAGGATAATGACACTGACACTGGGGGTACAGGATAATGACACTGACACTGGAGGTACAGGATAATGACACTGACACTGGGGGTACAGGATAATGACACTGACAATGGGGGTACAGGATAATGACACTGAAACTGGGGGTACAGGATAATGACACTGACACTGGGGGTACAGGATAATGACACTGACACTGGGGGTACAGGATAATGAAACTGACACTGGGGGTACAGGATAATGACACTGACACTGGGGGTACAGGATAATGTCACTGACACTGGGGGTACAGGATAATGACACTGACACTTGGGGTACAGGATAATGACACTGACAATGGGGGTACAGGATAATGACACTGAAACTGGGGGTACAGGATAATGACACTGACACTGGGGGTACAGGATAATGACACTGACACTGGAGGTACAGGATAATGACACTGACACTGGAGGTACAGGATAATGACACTGACACTGGAGGTACAGGATAATGACACTGACACTGAGGGGTACAGGATAATGACACTGACACTGGAGGTACAGGATAATGACACTGACACTGGGGGTACAGGATAATGACACTGACACTGGGGGTACAGGATAATGACACTGACACTGGGGGTACAGGATAATGACATTGACACTGGAGGGGGTACAGGATAATGACACTGACACTGGGGGTACAGGATAATGACACTGACACTGGGGGTACAGGATAATGACACTGACACTGGGGGTACAGGATAATGACACTGACACTGGAGGTACAGGATAATGAAACTGACACTGGGGGTACAGGATACTGACAGTGGGGGTACAGGATAATGTCACTGACACTGGGGGTACAGGATAATGACACTGACACTGGGGGTACAGGATAATGACACTGACACTGGGGGTACAGGATAATGACACTGACACTGGGGGTACAGGATAATGACATTGACACTGGAGGGGGTACAGGATAATGACACTGACACTGGGGGTACAGGATAATGACACTGACACTGGGGGTACAGGATAATGACACTGACACTGGGGGTACAGGATAATGACACTGACACTGGAGGTACAGGATAATGAAACTGACACTGGGGGTACAGGATAATGACACTGACACTGAGGGGTACAGGATAATGACACTGACCCTGGGGGTACAGGATACTGACACTGGGGGTACAGGATAATGACACTGACACTGGGGGTACAGGATAATGTCACTGACACTGGGGGTACAGGATAATGACACTGACACTTGGGGTACAGGATAATGACACTGACACTGGGGGTACAGGATATTGACACTGACACTGGGGGTACAGGATAATGAAACTGACACTGGGGGTACAGGATAATGAAACTGACACTGGAGGTACAGGATAATGAAACTGACACTGGGGGTACAGGATAATGAAACTGACACTGGGGGTACAGGATAATGGCACTGACACTGGAGGTACAGGATAATGACACTGGGGGTACAGGATAATGACATTGACACTGGGGGTACAGGATAATGACACTGACACTGGGGGTACAGGATAATGACACTGACACTGGGGGTACAGGATAATGGCACTGACACTGGGGGTACAGGATAATGAAACTGACACTGGGGGTACAGGATAATGAAACTGACACTGGGGGTACAGGATAATGGCACTGACACTGGAGGTACAGGATAATGAAACTGACACTGGGGGTACAGGATAATGAAACTGACACTGGGGGTACAGGATAATGGCACTGACACTGGAGGTACAGGATAATGACACTGGGGGTACAGGATAATGACATTGACACTGGGGGTACAGGATAATGACACTGGGGGTACAGGATAATGACACTGACACTGGGGGTACAGGATAATGACACTGACACTGGAGGTACAGGATAATGAAACTGACACTGGGGGTACAGGATAATGAAACTGACACTGGGGGTACAGGATAATGGCACTGACACTGGAGGTACAGGATAATGACACTGGGGGTACAGGATAATGACATTGACACTGGGGGTACAGGATAATGACACTGACACTGGGGGTACAGGATAATGACACTGACACTGGGGGTACAGGATAATGGCACTGACACTGGGGGTACAGGATAATGACACTGACACTGGGGGTACAGGATAATGAAACTGACACTGGGGGTACAGGATAATGGCACTGACACTGGAGGTACAGGATAATGACACTGGGGGTACAGGATAATGACATTGACACTGGGGGTACAGGATAATGACACTGACACTGGGGGTACAGGATAATGACACTGACACTGGGGGTACAGGATAATGGCACTGACACTGGGGGTACAGGATAATGACACTGACACTGGAGGTACAGGATAATGACACTGACACTGGAGGTACAGGATAATGACACTGACACTGGAGGTACAGGATAATGACACTGACACTGAGGGGTACAGGATAATGACACTGATCCTGGGGGTACAGGATACTGACAGTGGGGGTACAGGATAATGTCACTGACACTGGGCGTACAGGATAATGACACTGACACTTGGGGTACAGGATAATGACCCTGACACTGGGGGTACAGGATAATGACACTGACACTGGGGGTACAGGATAATGAAACTGACACTGGGGGTACAGGATAATGACACTGACACTGGGGGTACAGGATAATGACACTGACACTGGGGGTACAGGATAATGACACTGACACTGGGGGTACAGGATAATGACACTGACACTGGGGGTACAGGATAATGACACTGACACTGGGGGTACAGGATAATGACACTGACACTTGGGGTACAGGATAATGACACTGACACTGGGGGTACAGGATAATGACACTGACACTGGGGGTACAGGATAATGACACTGACACTGGGGGTACAGGATAATGACACTGGCACTGGGGGTACAGGATAATGACACTGACACTTGGGGTACAGGATAATGACACTGACACTGGGGGTACAGGATAATGACACTGACACTGGGGGTACAGGATAATGACACTGACACTGGGGGTACAGGATAATGACACTGACACTGGGGGTACAGGATAATGACACTGACACTGGAGGTACAGGATAATGAAACTGACACTGGGGGTACAGGATAATGTCACTGACACTGGGGGTACAGGATAATGACACTGACACTTGGGGTACAGGATAATGACACTGACACTGGGGGTACAGGATATTGACACTGACACTGGGGGTACAGGATAATGACACTGACACTGGAGGTACAGGATAATGAAACTGACACTGGGGGGTACAGGATAATGACACTGACACTGGAGGTACAGGATAATGAAACTGACCCTGGGGGTACAGGATAATGACCCTGACACTGGGGGTACAGGATAATGAAACTGACACTGGGGGTACAGGATAATGGCACTGACACTGGGGGTACAGGATAATGACACTGACACTGGAGGTACAGGATAATGACACTGACACTGGGGGTACAGGATAATGACACTGACACTGGGGGTACAGGATAATGAAACTGACACTGGGGGTACAGGATAATGACACTGACACTGGGGGTACAAGGGAATGACACTGACACTCGGGGTACAGGATAATGAAACTGACACTGGGGGGTACAGGATAATGAAACTGACACTGGGGGTACAGGATAATGACACTGACACTGGGGGTACAGGATAATGAAACTGACACTGGGGGGTACAGGATAATGAAACTGACACTGGGGGTACAGGATAATGACACTGACACTGGGGGTACAGGATAATGGCACTGACACTGGGGGTACAGGATAATGACACTGACACTGGGGGTACAGGATAATGGCACTGACACTGGGGGTACAGGGCACTGACACTGGGGGTACAGGATAATGACACTGACACTGGGGGTACAGGATAATGACACTGACACTGGGGGTACAGGATAATGGCACTGACACTGGGGGTACAGGATAATGGCACTGACACTGGGGGTACAGGATAATGACACTGACACTGGGGGTACAGGATAATGGCACTGACACTGGGGGTACAGGGCACTGACACTGGGGGTACAGGATAATGACACTGACACTGGGGGTACAGGATAATGGCACTGACACTGGGGGTACAGGATAATGACACTGACCCTGGAGGTACAGGATAATGACACTGACACTGGGGGTACAGGATAATGAAACTGACACTGGGGGTACAGGATAATGACACTGAAACTGGGGGTACAGGATAATGACACTGACACTGGGGGTACAGGATAATGAAACTGACACTGGGGGTACAGGATAATGAAACTGACACTGGGGGTACAGGATAATGAAACTGACACTGGGGGTACAGGATAATGACACTGACACTGGGGGTACAGGATAATGAAACTGACACTGGGGGTACAGGATTATGACACTGACACTGGGGGTACAGGATAATGTCACTGACACTGGGGGTACAGGATAATGACACTGACACTTGGGGTACAGGATAATGACACTGACAATGGGGGTACAGGATAATGACACTGAAACTGGGGGTACAGGAAAATGACACTGACACTGGGGGTACAGGATAATGACACTGACACTGGGGGTACAGGATAATGACACTGACACTGGAGGTACAGGATAATGACACTGACACTGGAGGTACAGGATAATGACACTGACACTGGAGGTACAGGATAATGACACTGACACTGAGGGGTACAGGATAATGACACTGATCCTGGGGGTACAGGATACTGACAGTGGGGGTACAGGATAATGTCACTGACACTGGGGGTACAGGATAATGACACTGACACTGGGGGTACAGGATAATGACACTGACACTGGGGGTACAGGATAATGACACTGACACTGGAGGTACAGGATAATGACACTGACACTGGGGGTACAGGATAATGACACTGACACTGGGGGTACAGGATAATGACACTGACACTGGGGGTACAGGATAATGACACTGACACTGGAGGTACAGGATAATGAAACTGACACTGGGGGTACAGGATAATGACACTGACACTGAGGGGTACAGGATAATGACACTGACCCTGGGGGTACAGGATACTGACACTGGGGGTACAGGATAATGTCACTGACACTGGGGGTACAGGATAATGACACTGACACTTGGGGTACAGGATAATGACACTGACACTGGGGGTACAGGATATTGACACTGACACTGGGGGTACAGGATAATGACACTGACACTGGGGGTACAGGATAATGAAACTGACACTGGGGGTACAGGATAATGACACTGACACTGGGGGTACAGGATAATGAAACTGACACTGGGGGTACAGGATAATGGCACTGACACTGGAGGTACAGGATAATGACACTGACACTGGAGGTACAGGATAATGACACTGACACTGGAGGTACAGGATAATGACATTGACACTGGGGGTACAGGATAATGACACTGACACTGGGGGTACAGGATAATGACACTGACACTGGGGGTACAGGATAATGGCACTGACACTGGGGGTACAGGATAATGACACTGACACTGGGGGTACAGGATAATGACACTGACACTGGAGGTACAGGATAATGAAACTGACACTGGGGGTACAGGATAATGACACTGACACTGAGGGGTACAGGATAATGACACTGATCCTGGGGGTACAGGATACTGAAAGTGGGGGTACAGGATAATGTCACTGACACTGGGCGTACAGGATAATGACACTGACACTGGGGGTACAGGATAATGAAACTGACACTGGGGGTACAGGATAATGACACTGACACTGGGGGTACAGGATAATGACACTGACACTGGGGGTACAGGATAATGACACTGACACTGGGGGTACAGGATAATGACACTGACACTGGGTGTACAGGATAATGACACTGACACTTGGGGTACAGGATAATGACACTGACACTGGGGGTACAGGATAATGACACTGACACTGGGGGTACAGGATAATGACACTGACACTGGAGGTACAGGATAATGAAACTGACACTGGGGGTACAGGATAATGTCACTGACACTGGGGGTACAGGATAATGACACTGACACTTGGGGTACAGGATAATGAAACTGACACTGGGGGTACAGGATAATGGCACTGACACTGGGGGTACAGGATAATGACACTGACACTGGAGGTACAGGATAATGACACTGACACTGGGGGTACAGGATAATGACACTGACACTGGGGGTACAGGATAATGAAACTGACACTGGGGGTACAGGATAATGACACTGACACTGGGGGTACAAGGGAATGACACTGACACTCGGGGTACAGGATAATGAAACTGACACTGGGGGGTACAGGATAATGAAACTGACACTGGGGGTACAGGATAATGACACTGACACTGGGGGTACAGGATAATGAAACTGACACTGGGGGGTACAGGATAATGAAACTGACACTGGGGGTACAGGATAATGATACTGACACTGGGGGTACAGGATAATGGCACTGACACTGGGGGTACAGGATAATGACACTGACACTGGGGGTACAGGATAATGGCACTGACACTGGGGGTACAGGGCACTGACACTGGGGGTACAGGATAATGACACTGACACTGGGGGTACAGGATAATGGCACTGACACTGGGGGTATAGGGGAATGACACTAAGGGGTACAGGATAATGACACTGACACTGGGGGTACAGGATAATGACACTGGAGGTACAGGATACTCACACTGACACTGGGGTACAGGATAATGGCACTGACACTGGGGGGTACAGGATAATGACACAGACACTGGGGGTACAGGATACTGACACTGACACTGGAGGTACAGGATAATGACACTGACACTGGGGGTACAGGAAAATAACACTGACACTGGGGGGTACAGGATGATGACACTGACACTGGGGGGTACAGGATAAAGGCACTGACACTGGGGGGTACAGGATAATGACACTGGCACTGGGGGTACAGGATACTGGCACTGGGGGTACAGGATAATGACATTGACACTGGGGGTACAGGATAATGACATTGACACTGGGGGTACAGGATAATGGCACTGACACTGGAGGTACAGGATAATGGCACTGATACTGGGGGTACAGGATAATGGCACTGACACTGGGGGTACAGGATAATGGCACTGAGGGGTACAGGATAATGACACTGACACTGGGGGTACAGGATAATGACACTGGAGGTACAGGATACTCACAATGACACTGGGGGTACAGGATAATGGCACTGACACTGGGGGTACAGGATAATGACACAGACACTGGGGGTACAGGATAATGACACTGACACTGGAGGTACAGGATAATGACACTGACACTGGGGGTACAGGATAATGACACTGACACTGGGGGTACAGGATAATGACACAGACACTGGGGGTACAGGATACTGACACTGACACTGGAGGTACAGGATAATGACACTGACACTGGGGGGTACAGGATGATGACACTGACACTGGGGGTACAGGATACTCACACTGACACTGGGGGTACAGGATAATGACACTGGGGGTACAGGATAATGGCACTGGGGGTACAGGATAATGACATTGACACTGGGGGTACAGGATAATGACATTGACACTGGAGGGGGTACAGAATAATGACACTGGGGGTACAGGATAATGACACTGACACTGGGGGTACAGGATAATGACACTGACACTGGGGGTACAGGATAATGACACTGACACTGGGGGTACAGGATAATGACACTGACACTGGGGGTACAGGATAATGACACTGACACTTGGGGTACAGGATAATGACACTGACACTTGGGGTACAGGATAATGACACTGACACTGGGGGTACAGGATAATGACACTGACACTGGGGGTACAGGATAATGACACTGACACTGGAGGTACAGGATAATGAAACTGACACTGGGGGTACAGGATAATGTAACTGACACTGGGGGTACAGGATAATGACACTGACACTTGGGGTACAGGATAATGACACTGACACTGGGGGTACAGGATATTGACACTGACACTGGGGGTACAGGATAATGACACTGACACTGGAGGTACAGGATAATGAAACTGACACTGGGGGTACAGGATAATGACCCTGACACTGGGGGTACAGGATAATGAAACTGACACTGGGGGTACAGGATAATGACACTGACACTGGAGGTACAGGATAATGACACTGACACTGGGGGTACAGGATAATGACACTGACACTGGGGGTACAGGATAATGAAACTGACACTGGGGGTACAGGATAATGACACTGACACTGGGGGTACAAGGGAATGACACTGACACTCGGGGTACAGGATAATGAAACTGACACTGGGGGGTACAGGATAATGAAACTGACACTGGGGGTACAGGATAATGACACTGACACTGGGGGTACAGGATAATGAAACTGACACTGGGGGGTACAGGATAATGAAACTGACACTGGGGGTACAGGATAATGATACTGACACTGGGGGTACAGGATAATGGCACTGACACTGGGGGTACAGGATAATGACACTGACACTGGGGGTACAGGATAATGACACTGACACTGGGGGTACAGGATAATGGCACTGACACTGGGGGTACAGGATAATGACACTGACACTGGGGGTACAGGATAATGGCACTGACACTGGGGGTACAGGGGAATGACACTAAGGGGTACAGGATAATGACACTGACACTGGGGGTACAGGATAATGACACTGGAGGTACAGGATACTCACACTGACACTGGGGTACAGGATAATGGCACTGACACTGGGGGGTACAGGATACTGACACTGACACTGGAGGTACAGGATAATGACACTGACACTGGGGGTACAGGAAAATAACACTGACACTGGGGGGTACAGGATGATGACACTGACACTGGGGGGTACAGGATAAAGGCACTGACACTGGGGGGTACAGGATAATGACACTGGCACTGGGGGTACAGGATACTGGCACTGGGGGTACAGGATAATGACATTGACACTGGGGGTACAGGATAATGACATTGACACTGGGGGTACAGGATAATGGCACTGACACTGGGGGTACAGGATAATGGCACTGACACTGGGGGTACAGGATAATGGCACTGACACTGGGGGTACAGGATAATGGCACTGAGGGGTACAGGATAATGACACTGACACTGGGGGTACAGGATAATGACACTGGAGGTACAGGATACTCACAATGACACTGGGGGTACAGGATAATGGCACTGACACTGGGGGTACAGGATAATGACACAGACACTGGGGGTACAGGATAATGACACTGACACTGGAGGTACAGGATAATGACACTGACACTGGGGGTACAGGATAATGACACTGACACTGGGGGTACAGGATACTCACACTGACACTGGGGGGTACAGGATAATGGCACTGGGGGTACAGGATAATGACATTGACACTGGGGGTACAGGATAATGACATTGACACTGGAGGGGGTACAGGATAATGACACTGGGGGTACAGGATAATGACACTGGGGGTGAAGGATAATGACACTGGGGGTACAGGTTAATGACATTGACACTGGGGGTACATGATACTCACACTGACACTGGGGGGTACAGGATAATGGCACTGACACTAGGGGTACAGAATAATGAAACTGACACTGGGGGTACAGGATAATGACACTGAACTGGGGGTACAGGATAATGAAACTGACACTGGGGGTACAGGATACTGACACTGGGGGTACAAGGGAATGACACTGACACTCGAGGTACAGGATAATGAAACTGACACTGGGGGGTACAGGATAATGAAACTGACACTGGGGGTACAGGATAATGACACTGGGGGTACAGGATAATGACACTGACACTGGGGGTACAGGATAATGACACTGACACTGGGGGTACAGGATAATTAAACTGACACTGGGGGGTACAGGATAATGAAACTGACACTGGGGGTACAGGATAATGACACTGACACTGGGGGTACAGGATAATGACACTGACACTGGGGGTACAGGATAATGGCACTGACACTGGGGGTACAGGATAATGGCACTGACACTGGGGGGTACAGGATAATAAAACTGACACTGGGGGGTACAGGATAATTAAACTGACACTGGGGGGTACAGGATAATGAAACTGACACTGGGGGTACAGGATAATGACACTGACACTGGGGGTACAGGATAATGGCACTGACACTGGGGGTACAGGATAATGACACTGACACTGGGGGTACAGGATAATGGCACTGACACTGGGGGTACAGGATAATGGCACTGACACTGGGGGTACAGGATAATGACACTGACACTGGGGGTACAGGATAATGACACTGACACTGGAGGTACAGGATAATGAAACTGACACTGGGGGTACAGGATAATGACACTGGGGGTATAGGATAATGACATTGACACTGGGGGTACAGGATAATGACATTGACACTGGAGGGGGTACAGGATAATGACATTGACACTGGGGGTACAGGATAATGACACTGACACTGGGGGTACAGGATAATGACATTGACACTGGGGGAACAGGAT
Source organism: Anomaloglossus baeobatrachus (assembly GCF_048569485.1). Classification (NCBI taxonomy): domain Eukaryota; kingdom Metazoa; phylum Chordata; class Amphibia; order Anura; family Aromobatidae; genus Anomaloglossus; species Anomaloglossus baeobatrachus. Next base: position 538,853,903 of record NC_134353.1, on the reverse strand, counting down.
AATGACATTGACACTGGAGGGGGTACAGGATAATGAAACTGGGGGTACAGGTTAATGACATTGACACTGGGGGTACATGATACTCACACTGACACTGGGGGGTACAGGATAATGGCACTGAAACTGGGGGGGTACAGGATAATGACACTGACACTGGGGGTACAGGATAATGACACTGGGGGTACAGGATAATGACATTGACACTGGAGGGGGTACAGGATAATGACATTGACACTGGGGGTACAGGATTATGACACTGCCACTGGGGGTACAGGATAATGACATTGACACTGGAGGGGGTACAGGATAATGACACTGACACTGGGGGTACAGGATAATGACACTGACACTGGGGGTACAGGATAATGACACTGGGGGTACAGGATAATGACACTGGGGGTACAGGATAATGACACTGGGGGTACAGGATAATGACATTGACACTGGGGGTACAGGATAATGACACTGGGGGTACAGGATAATGACACTGACACTGGGGGTACAGGATAATGACATTGACACTGGAGGGGGTACAGGATAATGACATTGACACTGGGGGTACAGGATAATGACACTGGGGGTACAGGATAATGACACTGCCACTGGGGGTACAGGATAATGACATTGACACTGCAGGGGGTACAGGATAATGACACTGACACTGGGGGTACAGGATAATGACACTGACACTGGGGGTACAGGATAATGACACTGACACTGGGGGTACAGGATAATGAAACTGACACTGGGGGTAAAGGATAATGACACTGACACTGGGGGTACAAGGGAATGACACTGACACTCGGGGTACAGGATAATGAAACTGACACTGGGGGTACAGGGGAATGACACTAAGGGGTACAGGATAATGAAACTGACACTGGAGGGTACAGGATAATGACACTGACACTGGGGGTACAGGATAATGAAACTGACACTGGGGGGTACAGGATAATGGCACTGACACTGGGGGTACAGGGCACTGACACTGGGGGTACAGGATAATGACACTGACACTGGGGGTACAGGATAATGGCACTGACACTGGGGGTACAGGGGAATGACACTAAGGGGTACAGGATAATGATACTGACACTGGGGGGTACAGGATAATGACACTGACACTGGGGGTACAGGGGAATGACACTGAGGGGTACAGGATAATGACACTGACACTGGGGGGTACAGGATAATGACACTGACACTGGGGGTACAGGATAATGGCACTGACACTGAGGGTACAGGGGAATGACACTGAGGGGTACAGGATAATGACACTGACACTGGGGGTACAGGATAATGACACTGGAGGTACAGGATACTCACACTGACACTGGGGGTACAGGATAATGGCACTGACACTGGGGGGTACAGGATAATGACACAGACACTGGGGGTACAGGATACTGACACTGACACTGGAGGTACAGGATAATGACACTGACACTGGGGGTACAGGATAATGACACTGACACTGGGGGGTACAGGATAATGAAACTGACACTGGGGGTACAGGATAATGACACTGACACTGGAGGTACAGGATACTTACACTGACACTGGGGGGTACAGGATAATGGCACTGACACTGGGGGGTACAGGGGAATGACACTGAGGGGTACAGGATAATGACACTGACACTGGGGGTACAGGATAATGACACTGGAGGTACAGGATACTCACACTGACACTGGGGGTACAGGATAATGGCACTGACACTGGGGGGTACAGGATAATGACACAGACACTGGGGGTACAGGATACTGACACTGACACTGGAGGTACAGGATAATGACACTGACACTGGGGGTACAGGATAATGACACTGACACTGGGGGGTACAGGATAATGAAACTGACACTGGGGGTACAGGATGATGACACTGACACTGGGGGTACAGGATACTTACACTGACACTGGGGGGTACAGGATAAAGGCACTGACACTGGGGGGTACAGGATAATGACACTGGCACTGGGGGTACAGGATACTGGCACTGGGGGTACAGGATAATGACATTGACACTGGGGGTACAGGATACTGGCACTGGGGGTACAGGATAATGACATTGAAACTGGAGGGGGTACAGGATAATGATATTGACACTGGGGGTACAGGATAATGACACTGACACTGGGGGTACAGGATAATGACACTGACACTGGGGGTACAGGATAATGACACTGACACTGGGGGGTACAGGATACTCACACTGACACTGGGGGGTACAGGATAATGGCACTGGGGGTACAGGATAATGACATTGACACTGGGGGTACAGGATAATGGCACTGGGGGTACAGGATAATGACATTGAAACTGGAGGGGGTACAGGATAATGATATTGACACTGGGGGTACAGGATAATGACACTGACACTGGAGGTACAGGATAATGACACTGACACTGGGGGTACAGGATAATGACACTGACACTGGGGGGTACAGGATACTCACACTGACACTGGGGGGTACAGGATAATGGCACTGGGGGTACAGGATAATGACATTGACACTGGGGGTACAGGATAATGGCACTGGGGGTACAGGATAATGACATTGACACTGGGGGTACAGGATAATGACATTGACACTGGAGGGGGTACAGGATAATGACATTGACACTGGAGGGGGTACAGGATAATGACACTGGGGGTACAGGTTAATGACATTGACACTGGGGGTACATGATACTCACACTGACACTGGGGGTACAGGATAATGAAACTGACACTGGGGGTACAGGATAATGACCCTGACACTGGGGGTACAGGATAATGAAACTGACACTGGGGGTACAGGATAATGACACTGACACTGGAGGTACAGGATAATGACACTGACACTGGGGGTACAGGATAATGAAACTGACACTGGGGGTACAGGATAATGACACTGAACTGGGGGTACAGGATAATGAAACTGACACTGGGGGTACAGGATAATGACACTGACACTGGGGGTACAGGATAATGACACTGACACTTGGGGTACAGGATAATGACACTGACACTGGGGGTACAGGATAATGACACTGACACTGGGGGTATAGGATAATGACACTGACACTGGGGGTACAGGATAATGACACTGACACTGGAGGTACAGGATAATGAAACTGACACTGGGGGTACAGGATAATGACACTGACACTGGGGGGTACAGGATAATGACACTGACACTGGGGGTACAGGATAATGAAACTGACACTGGGGGTACAGGATAATGAAACTGACACTGGGGGTACAGGATAATGACCCTGACACTGGGGGTACAGGATAATGAAACTGACACTGGGGGTACAGGATAATGGCACTGACACTGGGGGTACAGGATAATGACACTGACACTCGGGGTACAGGATAATGAAACTGACACTGGGGGGTACAGGATAATGAAACTGACACTGGGGGTACAGGGCACTGACACTGGGGGTACAGGATAATGAAACTGACACTGGGGGGTAAAGGATAATGAAACTGACACTGGGGGTACAGGATAATGACACTGACACTGGGGGTACAGGATAATGGCACTGACACTGGGGGTACAGGATAATGACACTGACACTGGGGGTACAGGATAATGGCACTGACACTGGGGGTACAGGGCACTGACACTGGGGGTACAGGATAATGGCACTGACACTGGGGGTACAGGGGAATGACACTAAGGGGTACAGGATAATGACACTGACACTGGGGGGTACAGGATAATGACACTGACACTGGGAGTACAGGGGAATGACACTGAGGGGTACAGGATAATGACACTGACACTGGGGGGTACAGGATAATGACACTGACACTGAGGGTACAGGGAAATGACACTGAGGGGTACAGGATAATGACACTGACACTGGGGGTACAGGATAATGACACTGGGGTACAGGATAATGGCACTGACACTGGGGGTACAGGATGATGACACTGACACTGGGGGTACAGGATACTTACACTGACACTGGGGGGTACAGGATAAAGGCACTGACACTGGGGGGTACAGGATAATGACACTGGCACTGGGGGTAAAGGATACTGGCACTGGGGGTACAGGATAATGACATTGACACTAAGGGTACAGGATAATGACTGACACTGGGGGTACAGGATAATGACACTGATACTGGGGGTACAGGATAATGGCACTGACACTGGGGGTACAGGATAATGACACTGATACTGGGGGTACAGGATAATGGCACTGACACTGGGGGTACAGGATAATGACACTGACACTGGGGGTAAAGGATAATGACACTGACACTGGGGGGTACAAGATGATGACACTGACACTGGGGGTACAGGATACTCACACTGACACTGGGGGGTACAGGATAATGGCACTGGGGGTACAGGATAATGACATTGACACTGGGGGTACAGGATAATGACATTGACACTGGAGGGGGTACAGGATAATGACATTGACACTGGAGGGGGTACAGGATAATGACACTGGGGTACAGGATAATGACACTGGGGGTACAGGTTAATGACATTGACACTGGGGGTACATGATACTCACACTGACACTGGGGGGTACAGGATTATGGCACTGACACTGGGGGTACAGGATAATGAAACTGACACTGGGGGTACAGGATAATGGCACTGACACTGGGGGTACAAGGGAATGACACTGACACTCGGGGTACAGGATAATGAAACTGACACTGGGGGTACAGGATAATGACACTGGGGGTACAGGATAATGAAACTGACACTGGGGGTACAGGATACTGACACTGGGGGTACAGGATAATGAAACTGACACTGGGGGTACAGGATAATGACACTGACACTGGGGGTACAGGATAATTAAACTGACACTGGGGGGTACAGGATAATGAAACTGACACTGGGGGTACAGGATAATGACACTGACACTGGGGGTACAGGATAATGGCACTGACACTGGGGGTACAGGATAATGGCACTGACACTGGGGGTACAGGATAATGACACTGGGGGTACAGGATAATGACACTGGGGGTACAGGATAATGAAAATGACACTGGGGTACAGGATAATGACACTGACACTGGGGGTACAGGATAATGGCACTGACACTGGGGGTACAGGATAATGGCACTGACACTGGGGGGTACAGGATAATGAAACTGACACTGGGGGGTACAGGATAATTAAACTGACACTGGGGGTACAGGATAATTAAACTGACACTGGGAGGTACAGGATAATGACACTGACACTGGGGGTAAGGGATAATGGCACTGACACTGGGGGTACAGGATAATGACACTGACACTGGGGGTACAGGATAATGGCACTGACACTGGGGGTACAGGATAATGGCACTGGGGGTACAGGATAATGACATTGACACTGGGGGTACAGGATAATGACATTGACACTGGGGGTACAGGATAATGACATTGACACTGGAGGGGGTACAGGATAATGACATTGACACTGGAGGGGGTACAGGATAATGACACTGACACTGGGGGTACAGGATAATGACATTCACACTGGAGGGGGTACAGGATAATGACACTGGGGGTACAGGATAATGACACTGGCACTGGGGGTACAGGTTAATGACATTGACACTGGGGGTACATGATACTCACACTGACACTGGGGGGTACAGGATAATGGCACTGACACTGGGGGGTACAGGATAATGACACTGGGGGTACAGGATAATGACATTGACACTGGAGGGGGTACAGGATAATGACATTGACACTGGGGGTACAGGATAATGACATTGACACTGGAGGGGGTACAGGATAATGACATTGACACTGGGGGTACAGGATAATGACACTGCCACTGGGGGTACAGGATAATGACATTGACACTGGAGGGGGTACAGGATAATGACACTGACACTGGGGGTACAGGATAATGACACTGGGGGTACAGGATAATGACACTGGGGGTACAGGATAATGACACTGGGGGTACAGGATAATGACACTGGGGGTACAGGATAATGACACTGGGGGTACAGGATAATGACATTGACACTGGGGGTACAGGATAATGACACTGGGGGTACAGGATAATGACACTGCCACTGGGGGTACAGGATAATGACATTGACACTGGAGGGGGTACAGGATAATGACACTGACACTGGGGGTACAGGATAATGACACTGACACTGGGGGTACAGGATAATGACACTGACACTGGGGGTACAGGATAATGAAACTGACACTGGTGGTACAGGATAATGACACTGAACTGGGGGTACAGGATAATGAAACTGACACTGGGGGTACAGGATAATGACACTGACACTGGGGGTACAAGGGAATGACACTGACACTCGGGGTACAGGATAAGGAAACTGACACTGGGGGGTACAGGATAATGACACTGACACTGGGGGTACAGGATAATGGCACTGACACTGGGGGTACAGGGCACTGACACTGTGGGTACAGGATAATGACACTGACACTGGGGGTACAGGGGAATGACACTAAGGGGTACAGGATAATGACACTGACACTGGGGGTACAGGGGAATGACACTGAGGGGTACAGGATAATGACACTGACACTGGGGGGTACAGGATAATGACACTGACACTGGGGGTACAGGATAATGGCACTGACACTGAGGGTACAGGGGAATGACACTGAGGGGTACAGGATAATGACACTGACACTGGGGGTACAGAATAATGACACTGGAGGTACAGGATACTCACACTGACACTGGGGGTACAGGATAATGACACAGACACTGGGGGTACAGGATACTGACACTGACACTGGAGGTACAGGATAATGACACTGACACTGGGGGTACAGGATAATGACACTGACACTGGGGGGTACAGGATGATGACACTGACACTGGGGGTACAGGATACTCACACTGACACTGGGGGGTACAGGATAATGACACTGGCACTGGGGGTACAGGATACTGGCACTGGGGGTACAGGATAATGACATTGACACTGGGGGTACAGGATAATGACATTGACACTGGAGGGGGTACAGGATAATGACATTGACACTGGGGGTACAGGATAATGACACTGACACTGGGGGTACAGGATAATGACACTGACACTGGGGGTACAGGCTAATGGCACTGACACTGGGGGTACAGGGGAATGACACTGAGGGGTACAGGATAATGACACTGACACTGGAGGTACAGGATAATGACACTGACACTGGGGGTACAGGATAATGGCACTGACACTGGGGGTACAGGATAATGACACAGACACTGGGGGTACAGGATACTGACACTGACACTGGAGGTACAGGATAATGACACTGACACTGGAGGTACAGGATACTCACACTGACACTGGGGGTACAGGATAATGACACTGACACTGGGGGTACAGGATAATGACACAGACACTGGGGGTACAGGATACTGACACTGACACTGGAGGTACAGGATAATGACACTGACACTGGGGGTACAGGATAATGACACTGACACTGGGGGGTACAGGATGATGACACTGACACTGGGGGTACAGGATACTCACACTGACACTGGGGGGTACAGGATAATGGCACTGGGGGTACAGGATAATGACATTGACACTGGGGGTACAGGATAATGACATTGACACTGGAGGGGGTACAGGATAATGACACTGGGGGTACAGGATAATGACACTGGGGGTACAGGTTAATGACATTGACACTGGGGGTACATGATACTCACACTGACACTGGGGGGTACAGGATAATGGCACTGACACTGGGGGTACAGGATAATGACACTGACACTGGGGGGTACAGGATAATGACACTGACACTGGGGGTACAGGATAATGGCACTGACACTGGGGGTACAGGATAATGACACTGACACTGGGGGGTACAGGATAATGACACAGACACTGGGGGTACAGGATACTGACACTGACACTGGAGGTACAGGATAATGACACTGACACTGGGGGTACAGGATAATGACACTGACACTGGGGGGTACAGGATGATGACACTGACACTGGGGGTACAGGATACTCACACTGACACTGGGGGGTACAGGATAATGGCACTGGGGGTACAGGATAATGACATTGACACTGGGGGTACAGGATAATGACATTGACACTGGAGGGGGTACAGGATAATGACACTGGGGGTACAGGATAATGACACTGGGGGTACAGGTTAATGACATTGACACTGGGGGTACATGATACTCACACTGACACTGGGGGGTACAGGATAATGGCACTGACACTGGGGGTACAGGATAATGACACTGACACTGGGGGGTACAGGATAATGACACGGACACTGGGGGTACAGGATAATGGCACTGACACTGGGGGTACAGGATAATGACACTGACACTGGGGGTACAGGATAATGACACTGACAATGGGGGTACAGGATAATGACACTGACACTGGGGGGTACAGGATAATGACACTGACACTGGGGGGTACAGCATAATGACATTGACACTGGGGGTACAGGATAATGACACTGACACTGGGGGGTACAGGATAATGACACTGACACTGGGGGTACAGGATAATGACACTGACACTGGGGGTACAGGATAATGACATTGACACTGGGGGTACAGGATAATGACACTGGAGGTACAGGATTATGACACTGACACTGGGGGTACAGGATAATGACACTGACACTGGGGGGTACAGGATAATGACATTGACACTGGGGGTACAGGATAATGACACTGACACTGGGGGTACAGGATAATGACCCTGACACTGGGGGTACAGGATAATGACCCTGACACTGGAGGTACAGGATAATGACACTGACACTGGGGGTACAGGATAATGACACTGACACTGGGGGGTACAGGATGATGACACTGACACTGGGGGTACAGGATACTCACACTGACACTGGGGGGTACAGGATAATGGCACTGGGGGTACAGGATAATGACATTGACACTGGGGGTACAGGATAATGACATTGACACTGGAGGGGGTACAGGATAATGACACTGGGGGTACAGGATAATGACACTGGGGGTACAGGTTAATGACATTGACACTGGGGGTACATGATACTCATACTGACACTGGGGGGTACAGGATAATGGCACTGACACTGGGGGTACAGGATAATGACACTGACACTGGGGGGTACAGGATAATGACACTGACACTGGGGGTACAGGATAATGGCACTGACACTGGGGGTACAGGATAATGACACTGACACTGGGGGGTACAGGATAATGACACAGACACTGGGGGTACAGGATACTGACACTGACACTGGAGGTACAGGATAATGACACTGACACTGGGGGTACAGGATAATGACACTGACACTGGGGGTACAGGATGATGACACTGACACTGGGGGTACAGGATACTCACACTGACACTGGGGGGTACAGGATAATGGCACTGGGGGTACAGGATAATGACATTGACACTGGGGGTACAGGATAATGACATTGACACTGGAGGGGGTACAGGATAATGACACTGGGGGTACAGGATAATGACACTGGGGGTACAGGTTAATGACATTGACACTGGGGGTACATGATACTCACACTGACACTGGGGGGTACAGGATAATGGCACTGACACTGGGGGTACAGGATAATGACACTGACACTGGGGGGTACAGGATAATGACACTGACACTGGGGGTACAGGATAATGGCACTGACACTGGGGGTACAGGATAATGACACTGACACTGGGGGGTACAGGATAATGACACAGACACTGGGGGTACAGGATACTGACACTGACACTGGAGGTACAGGATAATGACACTGACACTGGGGGTACAGGATAATGACACTGACACTGGGGGGTACAGGATGATGACACTGACACTGGGGGTACAGGATACTCACACTGACACTGGGGGGTACAGGATAATGGCACTGGGGGTACAGGATAATGACATTGACACTGGGGGTACAGGATAATGACATTGACACTGGAGGGGGTACAGGATAATGACACTGGGGGTACAGGATAATGACACTGGGGGTACAGGTTAATGACATTGACACTGGGGGTACATGATACTCACACTGACACTGGGGGGTACAGGATAATGGCACTGACACTGGGGGTACAGGATAATGACACTGACACTGGGGGGTACAGGATAATGACACGGACACTGGGGGTACAGGATAATGGCACTGACACTGGGGGTACAGGATAATGACACTGACACTGGGGGTACAGGATAATGACACTGACAATGGGGGTACAGGATAATGACACTGACACTGGGGGGTACAGGATAATGACACTGACACTGGGGGGTACAGGATAATGACATTGACACTGGGGGTACAGGATAATGACACTGACACTGGGGGGTACAGGATAATGACACTGACACTGGGGGTACAGGATAATGACACTGACACTGGGGGTACAGGATAATGACATTGACACTGGGGGTACAGGATAATGACACTGGAGGTACAGGATTATGACACTGACACTGGGGGTACAGGATAATGACACTGACACTGGGGGGTACAGGATAATGACATTGACACTGGGGGTACAGGATAATGACACTGACACTGGGGGTACAGGATAATGACCCTGACACTGGGGGTACAGGATAATGACCCTGACACTGGAGGTACAGGATAATGACACTGACACTGGGGGTACAGGATAATGACACTGACACTGGGGGGTACAGGATGATGACACTGACACTGGGGGTACAGGATACTCACACTGACACTGGGGGGTACAGGATAATGGCACTGGGGGTACAGGATAATGACATTGACACTGGGGGTACAGGATAATGACATTGACACTGGAGGGGGTACAGGATAATGACACTGGGGGTACAGGATAATGACACTGGGGGTACAGGTTAATGACATTGACACTGGGGGTACATGATACTCACACTGACACTGGGGGGTACAGGATAATGGCACTGACACTGGGGGTACAGGATAATGACACTGACACTGGGGGGTACAGGATAATGACACTGACACTGGGGGTACAGGATAATGGCACTGACACTGGGGGTACAGGATAATGACACTGACACTGGGGGGTACAGGATAATGACACAGACACTGGGGGTACAGGATACTGACACTGACACTGGAGGTACAGGATAATGACACTGACACTGGGGGTACAGGATAATGACACTGACACTGGGGGGTACAGGATGATGACACTGACACTGGGGGTACAGGATACTCACACTGACACTGGGGGGTACAGGATAATGGCACTGGGGGTACAGGATAATGACATTGACACTGGGGGTACAGGATAATGACATTGACACTGGAGGGGGTACAGGATAATGACACTGGGGGTACAGGATAATGACACTGGGGGTACAGGTTAATGACATTGACACTGGGGGTACATGATACTCACACTGACACTGGGGGGTACAGGATAATGGCACTGACACTGGGGGTACAGGATAATGACACTGACACTGGGGGGTACAGGATAATGACACGGACACTGGGGGTACAGGATAATGGCACTGACACTGGGGGTACAGGATAATGACACTGACACTGGGGGTACAGGATAATGACACTGACAATGGGGGTACAGGATAATGACACTGACACTGGGGGGTACAGGATAATGACACTGACACTGGGGGGTACAGGATAATGACATTGACACTGGGGGTACAGGATAATGACACTGACACTGGGGGGTACAGGATAATGACACTGACACTGGGGGTACAGGATAATGACACTGACACTGGGGGTACAGGATAATGACATTGACACTGGGGGTACAGGATAATGACACTGGAGGTACAGGATTATGACACTGACACTGGGGGTACAGGATAATGACACTGACACTGGGGGGTACAGGATAATGACATTGACACTGGGGGTACAGGATAATGACACTGACACTGGGGGTACAGGATAATGACCCTGACACTGGGGGTACAGGATAATGACCCTGACACTGGAGGTACAGGATAATGACACTGACACTGGGGGTACAGGATAATGACACTGACCCTGGGGGTACAGGATAATGACACTGGGGGTACAGGATAATGACACTGACACTGGGGGTACAGGATAATGACACTGAGGGGTACAGGATAATGGCACTGACACTGGGGTTGCAGGATAATGACACTGACACTGGGGGTACAGGATAATGACACTGACACTGGGGGTACAGGATAATGACACTGACACTGGGGGTACAGGATAATGACACTGACACTGGGGGTACAGGATAATGACACTGACACTGGGGGTACAGGATAATGACATTGACACTGGAGGGGGTACAGGATAATGACATTGACACTGGGGGTACAGGATAATGACACTGACACTGGGGGTACAGGATAATGACACTGACACTGGGGGTACAGGATAATGACATTGACACTGGAGGGGTACAGGATAATGACATTGACACTGGGGGTACAGGATAATGACACTGACACTGGGGGTACAGGATAATGACCCTGACACTGGGGGTACAGGATAATGACCCTGACACTGGAGGTACAGGATAATGACACTGACACTGGGGGTACAGGATAATGACACTGACCCTGGGGGTACAGGATAATGACACTGGGGTTGCAGGATAATGACACTGACACTGGGGGTACAGGATAATGACACTGACACTGGGGGTACAGGATAATGACACTGACACTGGGGGTACAGGATAATGACACTGACACTGGGGGTACAGGATAATGACACTGACACTGGGGGTACAGGATAATGACATTGACACTGGAGGGGGTACAGGATAATGACATTGACACTGGGGGTACAGGATAATGACACAGACACTGGGGGTACAGGATAATGACACAGACACTGGGGGTACAGGATACTGACACTGACACTGGAGGTACAGGATAATGACACTGACACTGGAGGTACAGGATACTCACACTGACACTGGGGGTACAGGATAATGACACTGACACTGGGGTACAGGATAATGACACAGACACTGGGGGTACAGGATAATGACACTAACACTGGGGGTACAGGATAATGACACTGACACTGGGGGTACAGGATACTGACACTGACACTGGAGGTACAGGATAATGACACTGACACTGGAGGTACAGGATAATGAAACTGACACTGGGGGTACAGGATAATGACACTGACACTGGGGGGTACAGGATGATGACACTGACACTGGGGGTACAGGATACTCACACTGACACTGGGGGGTACAGGATAATGGCACTGGGGGTACAGGATAATGACATTGACACTGGGGGTACAGGATAATGACATTGACACTGGAGGGGGTACAGGATAATGACACTGGGGGTACAGGATAATGACACTGGGGGTACAGGTTAATGACATTGACACTGGGGGTACATGATACTCACACTGACACTGGGGGGTACAGGATAATGGCACTGACACTGGGGGTACAGGATAATGACACTGGAGGTACAGGATAATGACACTGACACTGGGGGGTACAGGATAATGACACTGACACTGGGGGTACAGGATAATGACACTGACACTGGAGGTACAGGATAATGACACTGACACTGGGGGTACAGGATAATGACACTGACACTGGAGGTACAGGATAATGACACTGACACTGGAGGTACAGGATAATGACACTGACACTGGGGGTACAGGATAATGACATTGACACTGGAGGTACAGGATAATGACATTGACACTGGGCGTACAGGATAATGACACTGACACTGGGGGTACAGGATAATGACCCTGACACTGGGGGTACAGGATAATGACCCTGACACTGGGGGTACAGGATAATGACACTGACACTGGAGGTACAGGATAATGACACTGACACTGGGGGGTACAGGATAATGACACTGACCCTGGGGGTACAGGATAATGACACTGCGGGTACAGGATAATGACACTGACACTGGGGGTACAGGATAATGACACTGAGGGGTACAGGATAATGGCACTGACACTGGGGTTGCAGGATAATGACACTGACACTGGGGGTACAGGATAATGACACTGACACTGGGGGTACAGGATAATGACACTGACACTGGGGGTACAGGATAATGACACTGACACTGGGGGTACAGGATAATGACACTGACACTGGAGGGGGTACAGGATAATGACACTGGGGGTACAGGATACTGGCACTGGGGGTACAGGATAATGACACTGACACTGGGGGTACAGGATAATGACATTGACACTGGAGGGGGTACAGGATAATGACACAGACACTGGGGGTACAGGATAATGACACAGACACTGGGGGTACAGGATACTGACACTGACACTGGAGGTACAGGATAATGACACTGACACTGGAGGTACAGGATACTCACACTGACACTGGGGGTACAGGATAATGGCACTGACCCTGGGGGTACAGGATAATGACACTGACACTGGAGGTACAGGATAATGACACTGACACTGGAGGTACAGGATACTCACACTGACACTGGGGGTACAGGATAATGACACTGACACTGGGGGTACAGGATAATGACACAGACACTGGGGGTACAGGATAATGACACTGACACTGGGGGGTACAGGATGATGACACTGACACTGGGGGTACAGGATACTCACACTGACACTGGGGGGTACAGGATAATGACACTGACACTGGGGGTACAGGATAATGAAACTGACACTGGGGGTACAGGATAATGACACTGACACTGGGGGTACAGGATAATGACACTGACACTGGGGGTACAGGATAATGGCACTGGGGGTACAGGATAATGACATTGACACTGGGGGTACAGGATAATGACATTGACACTGGAGGGGGTACAGGATAATGACACTGGGGGTACAGGATAATGACACTGGGGGTACAGGTTAATGACATTGACACTGGGGGTACATGATACTCACACTGACACTGGGGGGTACAGGATAATGGCACTGACACTGGGGGTACAGGATAATGACACTGACACTGGGGGGTACAGGATAATGACACTGACACTGGGGGGTACAGGATAATGACACTGATACTGGGGGGTACAGGATAATGACATTGACACTGGGGGTACAGGATAATGACACTGACACTGGGGGGTACAGGATAATGACACTGACACTGGGGGTACAGGATAATGACACTGACACTGGGGGTACAGGATAATGACATTGACACTGGGGGTACAGGATAATGACACTGGAGGTACAGGATAATGACACTGACACTGGGGGTACAGGATAATGACACTGACACTGGGGGGTACAGGATAATGACATTGACACTGGGGGTACAGGATAATGACACTGACACTGGGGGTACAGGATAATGACCCTGACACTGGGGGTACAGGATAATGACACTGACACTGGAGGTACAGGATAATGACACTGACACTGGGGGGTACAGGATAATGACACTGACACTGGGGGTACAGGATAATGACACTGACACTGGGGGTACAGGATAATGACATTGACACTGGGGGTACAGGATAATGACACTGGAGGTACAGGATAATGACACTGACACTGGGGGTACAGGATAATGACACTGACACTGGGGGGTACAGGATAATGACATTGACACTGGGGGTACAGGATAATGACACTGACACTGGGGGTACAGGATAATGACCCTGACACTGGGGGTACAGGATAATGACACTGACACTGGAGGTACAGGATAATGACACTGACACTGGGGGGTACAGGATAATGACACTGACCCTGGGGGTACAGGATAATGACACTGGGGGTACAGGATAATGACACTGACACTGGGGGGTACAGGATAATGACATTGACACTGGGGGTACAGGATAATGACACTGACACTGGGGGTACAGGATAATGACCCTGACACTGGGGGTACAGGATAATGACACTGACACTGGAGGTACAGGATAATGACACTGACACTGGGGGGTACAGGATAATGACACTGACACTGGGGGTACAGGATACTGACACTGACACTGGGGGTACAGGATAATGACACTGACACTGGGGGTACAGGATAATGACACTGACACTGGGGGTACAGGATAATGACACTGACACTGGGGGGTACAGGATAATGGCACTGACACTGGGGGGTACAGGATAATGACACTGGCACTGGGGGTACAGGATACTGGCACTGGGGGTACAGGATAATGACATTGACACTGGGGGTACAGGATAATGACACTGACACTGGGGGTACAGGATAATGACACTGACACTGGAGGGGGTACAGGATAATGACACTGGGGGTACAGGATACTGGCACTGGGGGTACAGGATAATGACACTGACACTGGGGGTACAGGATAATGACATTGACACTGGAGGGGGTACAGGATAATGACATTGACACTGGGGGTACAGGATAATGACACTGGGGGTACAGGATAATGACACTGACACTGGGGGTACAGGATAATGACATTGACACTGGAGGGGGTACAGGATAATGACACTGACACTGGGGGTTCAGGATAATGACACTGGGGGTACAGGATAATGACACTGACACTGGGGGTACAGGATAATGACACTGGGGGTACAGGATAATGACACTGACACTGGGGGTACAGGATAATGACACTGACACTGGAGGGGGTACAGGATAATGACACTGACACTGGGGGTACAGGATAATGACATTGACACTGGAGGGGGTACAGGATAATGACACTGACACTGGGGGTACAGGATAATGACATTGGGGGTACAGGATAATGACATTGACACTGGGGGTACAGGATAATGACACTGACACTGGGGGTACAGGATAATGACACTGACACTGGAGGGGGTACAGGATAATGACACTGGGGGTACAGGATACTGGCACTGGGGGTACAGGATAATGACACTGACACTGGGGGTACAGGATAATGACATTGACACTGGAGGGGGTACAGGATAATGACATTGACACTGGGGGTACAGGATAATGACACTGGGGGTAGAGGATAATGACACTGACACTGGGGGTACAGGATAATGACACTGGGGGTACAGGATAATGACACTGACACTGGGGGTACAGGATAATGACATTGACACTGGGGGTACAGGATAATGACACTGGAGGTACAGGATAATGACACTGACACTGGAGGTACAGGATAATGACACTGACACTGGGGGGTACAGGATAATGACATTGACACTGGGGGTACAGGATAATGACACTGACACTGGGGGTACAGGATAATGACCCTGACACTGGGGGTACAGGATAATGACACTGACACTGGAGGTACAGGATAATGACACTGACACTGGGGGGTACAGGATAATGACACTGACCCTGGGGGTACAGGATAATGACACTGGGGGTACAGGATAATGACACTGAGGGGTACAGGATAATGGCACTGACACTGGGGTTGCAGGATAATGACACTGACACTGGGGGTACAGGATAATGACACTGACACTGGGGGTACAGGATAATGACACTGACACTGGGGGTACAGGATAATGACACTGGAGGGGGTACAGGATAATGACACTGGGGGTACAGGATACTGGCACTGGGGGTACAGGATAATGACACTGACACTGGGGGTACAAAATACTGACACTGGGGGTACAGGATAATGACACTGACACTGGGGGTACAGGATAATGACACTGACACTGGGGGTACAGGATAATGACACTGACACTGGGGGGTACAGGATAATGACACTGAACTGGGGGTACAGGATAATGACACTGACACTGGAGGGGGTACAGGATAATGACACTGGGGGTACAGGATACTGGCACTGGGGGTACAGGATAATGACACTGACACTGGGGGTACAGGATAATGACATTGACACTGGAGGGGGTACAGGATAATGACATTGACACTGGGGGTACAGGATAATGACACTGACACTGGGGGTACAGGATAATGACATTGACACTGGAGGGGGTACAGGATAATGACACTGACACTGGGGGTACAGGATAATGACACTGGGGGTACAGGATAATGACATTGACACTGGGGGTACAGGATACTGGCACTGGGGGTACAGGATAATGACACTGACACTGGGGGTACAGGATAATGACATTGACACTGGAGGGGGTACAGGATAATGACACTGACACTGGGGGTACAGGATAATGACATTGGGGGTACAGGATAATGACATTGACACTGGGGGTACAGGATAATGACACTGACACTGGGGGTACAGGATAATGACACTGACACTGGAGGGGGTACAGGATAATGACACTGGGGGTACAGGATACTGGCACTGGGGGTACAGGATAATGACACTGACACTGGGGGTACAGGATAATGACATTGACACTGGAGGGGGTACAGGATAATGACATTGACACTGGGGGTACAGGATAATGACACGGGGTACAGGATAATGACACTGACACTGGGGGTACAGGATAATGACACTGGGGGTACAGGATAATGACACTGACACTGGGGGTACAGGATAATGACATTGACACTGGGGGTACAGGATAATGACACTGGAGGTACAGGATAATGACATTGACACTGGGGGTACAGGATAATGACACTGACACTGGGGGTACAGGATAATGACCCTGACACTGGGGGTACAGGATAATGACACTGACACTGGAGGTACAGGATAATGACACTGACACTGGGGGGTACAGGATAATGACACTGACCCTGGGGGTACAGGATAATGACACTGGGGGTACAGGATAATGACACTGACACTGGGGGTACAGGATAATGACACTGAGGGGTACAGGATAATGGCACTGACACTGGGGTTGCAGGATAATGACACTGACACTGGGGGTACAGGATAATGACACTGACACTGGGGGTACAGGATAATGACACTGACACTGGGGGTACAGGATACTGACACTGACACTGGGGGTACAGGATAATGACACTGACACTGGGGGTACAGGATAATGACACTGACACTGGGGGGTACAGGATAATGACACTGACACTGGGGGTACAGGATAATGGCACTGACACTGAGGGTACAGGGGAATGACACTGAGGGGTACAGGATAATGACACTGACACTGGGGGTACAGGATAATGACACTGGAGGTACAGGATACTCACACTGACACTGGGGGTACAGGATAATGACACAGACACTGGGGGTACAGGATACTGACACTGACACTGGAGGTACAGGATAATGACACTGAAACTGGGGGTACAGGATAATGACACTGACACTGGGGGGTAGAGGATGATGACACTGGCACTGGGGGTACAGGATAATGACAATGACACTGGGGGTACAGGATAATGACACTGACACTGGGGGTACAGGATAATGACACTGACACTGGAGGGGGTACAGGATAATGACACTGGGGGTACAGGATACTGGCACTGGGGGTACAGGATAATGACACTGACACTGGGGGTACAGGATAATGACATTGACACTGGAGGGGGTACAGGATAATGACATTGACACTGGGGGTACAGGATAATGACACTGGGGGTACAGGATAATGACACTGACACTGGGGGTACAGGATAATGACATTGACACTGGAGGTGGTACAGGATAATGACACTGACACTGGGGGTACAGGATAATGACACTGGGGGTACAGGATAATGACATTGACACTGGGGGTACAGGATAATGACACTGACACTGGGGGTACAGGATAATGACACTGACACTGGAGGGGGTACAGGATAATGACACTGGGGGTACAGGATACTGGCACTGGGGGTACAGGATAATGACACTGACACTGGGGGTACAGCATAATGACACTGACACTGGAGGTACAGGATAATGACACTGACACTGGGGGGTACAGGATAATGACACTGACCCTGGGGGTACAGGATAATGACACTGGGGGTACAGGATAATGACACTGACACTGGGGGTACAGGATAATGACACTGAGGGGTACAGGATAATGGCACTGACACTGGGGTTGCAGGATAATGACACTGACACTGGGGGTACAGGATAATGACACTGACACTGGGGGTACAGGATAATGACACTGACACTGGGGGTACAGGATAATGACACTGACACTGGGGGTACAGGATAATGACACTGGAGGGGGTACAGGATAATGACACTGGGGGTCCAGGATACTGGCACTGGGTGTACAGGATAATGACACTGACACTGGGGGTACAGGATACTGACACTGACACTGGGGGTACAGGATAATGACACTGACACTGGGGGTACAGGATAATGACACAGACACTGGGGGTACAGGATAATGACACTGACACTGGGGGGTACAGGATAATGGCACTGACACTGGGGGGTACAGGATAATGACACTGACACTGGGAATACAGGATAATGGCACTGACACTGAGGGTACAGGGGAATGACACTGAGGGGTACAGGATAATGACACTGACACTGGGGGTACAGGATAATGACACTGGAGGTACAGGATACTCACACTGACACTGGGGGTACAGGATAATGACACAGACACTGGGGGTACAGGATACTGACACTGACACTGGAGGTACAGGATAATGACACTGAAACTGGGGGTACAGGATAATGACACTGACACTGGGGGGTAGAGGATGATGACACTGACACTGGGGGTACAGGATACTCACACTGACACTGGGGAGTACAGGATAATGACACTGGCACTGGGGGTACAGGATACTGGCACTGGGGGTACAGGATAATGACATTGACACTGGGGGTACAGGATAATGACACTGACACTGGGGGTACAGGATAATGACACTGACACTGGAGGGGGTACAGGATAATGACACTGGGGGTACAGGATACTGGCACTGGGGGTACAGGATAATGACACTGACACTGGGGGTACAGGATAATGACATTGACACTGGAGGGGGTACAGGATAATGACATTGACACTGGGGGTACAGGATAATGACACTGGGGGTACAGGATAATGACACTGACACTGGGGGTACAGGATAATGACATTGACACTGGAGGGGGTACAGGATAATGACACTGACACTGGGGGTACAGGATAATGACACTGGGGGTACAGGATAATGACATTGACACTGGGGGTACAGGATAATGACACTGACACTGGGGGTACAGGATAATGACACTGACACTGGAGGGGGTACAGGATAATGACACTGACACTGGGGGTACAGGATAATGACCCTGACACTGGGGGTACAGGATAATGACACTGACACTGGAGGTACAGGATAATGACACTGACACTGGGGGTACAGGATAATGACATTGACACTGGGGGTACAGGATAATGACACTGGAGGTACAGGATAATGACACTGACACTGGGGGTACAGGATAATGACACTGACACTGGGGGGTACAGGATAATGACATTGACACTGGGGGTACAGGATAATGACACTGACACTGGGGGTACAGGATAATGACCCTGACACTGGGGGTACAGGATAATGACACTGACACTGGAGGTACAGGATAATGACACTGACACTGGGGGGTACAGGATAATGACACTGACCCTGGGGGTACAGGATAATGACACTGGGGGTACAGGATAATGACACTGACACTGGGGGTACAGGATAATGACACTGAGGGGTACAGGATAATGGCACTGACACTGGGGTTGCAGGATAATGACACTGACACTGGGGGTACAGGATAATGACACTGACACTGGGGGTACAGGATAATGACACTGACACTGGGGGTACAGGATAATGACACTGGAGGGGGTACAGGATAATGACACTGGGGGTACAGGATACTGGCACTGGGGGTACAGGATAATGACACTGACACTGGGGGTACAGGATACTGACACTGACACTGGGGGTACAGGATAATGACACTGACACTGGGGGTACAGGATAATGACACTGACACTGGGGGTACAGGATAATGACACTGACACTGGGGGGTACAGGATAATGGCACTGACACTGGGGGGTACAGGATAATGACACTGACACTGGGGGTACAGGATAATGGCACTGACACTGAGGGTACAGGGGAATGACACTGAGGGGTACAGGATAATGACACTGGAGGTACAGGATACTCACACTGACACTGGGGGTACAGGATAATGACACAGACACTGGGGGTACAGGATACTGACACTGACACTGGAGGTACAGGATAATGACACTGAAACTGGGGGTACAGGATAATGACACTGACACTGGGGGGTAGAGGATGATGACACTGACACTGGGGGTACAGGATACTCACACTGACACTGGGGGGTACAGGATAATGACACTGGCACTGGGGGTACAGGATACTGGCACTGGGGGTACAGGATAATGACATTGACACTGGGGGTACAGGATAATGACACTGACACTGGGGGTACAGGATAATGACACTGACACTGGAGGGGGTACAGGATAATGACACTGGGGGTACAGGATAATGACACTGGGGGTACAGGATAATGACACTGACACTGGGGGTACAGGATAATGACATTGACACTGGAGGGGGTACAGGATAATGAAACTGACACTGGGGGTACAGGATAATGACATTGACACTGGAGGGGCTACAGGATAATGACACTGACACTGGGGGTACAGGATAATGACACTGGGGGTACAGGATAATGACATTGACACTGGGGGTACAGGATAATGACACTGACACTGGGGGTACAGGATAATGACACTGACACTGGAGGGGGTACAGGATAATGACACTGGGGGTACAGGATACTGGCACTGGGGGTACAGGATAATGACACTGACACTGGGGGTACAGGATAATGACACTGACACTGGAGGTACAGGATAATGACACTGACACTGGGGGGTACAGGATAATGACACTGACCCTGGGGGTACAGGATAATGACACTGGGGGTACAGGATAATGACACTGACACTGGGGGTACAGGATAATGACACTGAGGGGTACAGGATAATGACACTGACACTGGGGGTACAGGATAATGACACTGACACTGGGGGTACAGGATAATGACACTGACACTGGGGGTACAGGATAATGACACTGGAGGGGGTACAGGATAATGACACTGGGGGTCCAGGATACTGGCACTGGGTGTACAGGATAATGACACTGACACTGGGGGTACAGGATACTGACACTGACACTGAGGGTACAGGATAATGACACTGACACTGGGGGTACAGGATAATGACACTGACACTGGGGGTACAGGATAATGACACTGACACTGGGGGGTACAGGATAATGGCACTGACACTGGGGGGTACAGGATAATGACACTGACACTGGGAATACAGGATAATGGCACTGACACTGAGGGTACAGGGGAATGACACTGAGGGGTACAGGATAATGACACTGACACTGGGGGTACAGGATAATGACACTGGAGGTACAGGATACTCACACTGACACTGGGGGTACAGGATAATGACACAGACACTGGGGGTACAGGATACTGACACTGACACTGGAGGTACAGGATAATGACACTAAAACTGGGGGTACAGGATAATGACACTGACACTGGGGGGTAGAGGATGATGACACTGACACTGGGGGTACAGGATACTCACACTGACACTGGGGGGTACAGGATAATGACACTGGCACTGGGGGTACAGGATACTGGCACTGGGGCTACAGGATAATGACATTGACACTGGGGGTACAGGATAATGACACTGACACTGGGGGTACAGGATAATGACACTGACACTGGAGGGGGTACAGGATAATGACACTGGGGGTACAGGATACTGGCACTGGGGGTACAGGATAATGACACTGACACTGGGGGTACAGGATAATGACATTGACACTGGAGGGGGTACAGGATAATGACATTGACACTGGGGGTACAGGATAATGACACTGACACTGGGGGTACAGGATAATGACATTGACACTGGAGGGGGTACAGGATAATGACACTGACACTGGGGGTACAGGATAATGACACTGGGGGTACAGGATAATGACATTGACACTGGGGGTACAGGATAATGACACTGACACTGGGGGTACAGGATAATGACACTGACACTGGAGGTACAGGATAATGACACTGACACTGGGGTACAGAATAATGACACTGACACTGGGGTTACAGGATAATGACCCTGACACTGGGGGTACAGGATAATGACATTGACACTGGGGGTACAGGATAATGACACTGGGGGTACAGGATAATGACACTGACACTGGGGGTACAGGATAATGACACTGGGGGTACAGGATAATGACACTGACACTGGGGGTACAGGATAATGACACTGGAGGTACAGGATAATGACACTGACACTGGGGTACAGAATAATGACACTGACACTGGGGGTACAGGATAATGACACTGACACTGGAGGGTACAGGATAATGACACTGACCCTGGGGGTACAGGATAATGACACTGGGGGTACAGGATAATGACACTGACACTGGGGGGACAGGATAATGACACTGAGGGGTACAGGATAATGGCACTGACACTGGGGTTGCAGGATAATGACACTGACACTGGGGGTACAGGATACTGACACTGACACTGGGGGTACAGGATAATGACACTGACACTGGGGGTACAGGATAATGACACTGACACTGGGGGTACAGGATAATGACACTGGAGGGGGTACAGGATAATGACACTGGGGGTACAGGATACTGGCACTGGGGGGTACAGGATAATGACACTGACACTGGGGGTACAGGATACTGACACAGACACTGGGGGTACAGGATAATGACACTGACACTGGGGGTACAGGATAATGACACTGACACTGGGGGTACAGGATAATGACACTGACACTGGGGGGTACAGGATAATGGCACTGACACTGGGGGTACAGGATAATGACACTGAAACTGGGGGTACAGGATAATGACACTGACACTGGGGGGTACAGGATGATGACACTGACACTGGGGGTACAGGATACTCACACTGACACTGGGGGGTACAGGATAATGACACTGGCACTGGGGGTACAGGATACTGGCACTGGGGGTACAGGATAATGACATTGACACTGGGGGTACAGGATAATGACACTGACACTGGGGGTACAGGATAATGACACTGACACTGGAGGGGGTACAGGATAATGACACTGGGGGTACAGGATACTGGCACTGGGGGTACAGCATAATGACACTGACGCTGGGGGTACAGGATAATGACATTGACACTGGAGGGGGTACAGGATAATGACACTGACACTGGGGGTACAGGATAATGACACTGGGGGTACAGGATAATGACATTGACACTGGGGGTACAGGATAATGACACTGACACTGGGGGTACAGGATAATGACACTGACACTGGAGGGGGTACAGGATAATGACACTGGGGGTACAGGATACTGGCACTGGGGGTACAGGATAATGACACTGACACTGGGGGTACAGGATAATGACATTGACACTGGAGGGGGTACAGGATAATGACATTGACACTGGGGGTACAGGATAATGACACTGGGGGTACAGGATAATGACACTGACACTGGGGGTACAGGATAATGACACTGGGGGTACAGGATAATGACACTGACACTGGGGGTACAGGATAATGACATTGACACTGGGGGTACAGGATAATGACACTGGAGGTACAGGATAATGACACTGACACTGGGGGTACAGGATAATGACACTGACACTGGGGGGTACAGGATAATGACATTGACACTGGGGGTACAGGATAATGACACTGACACTGGGGGTACAGGATAATGACCCTGACACTGGGGGTACAGGATAATGACACTGACACTGGAGGTACAGGATAATGACACTGACACTGGGGGGTACAGGATAATGACACTGACCCTGGGGGTACAGGATAATGACACTGGGGGTACAGGATAATGACACTGACACTGGGGGTACAGGATAATGACACTGAGGGGTACAGGATAATGGCACTGACACTGGGGTTGCAGGATAATGACACTGACACTGGGGGTACAGGATAATGACACTGACACTGGGGGTACAGGATAATGACACTGACACTGGGGGTACAGGATAATGACACTGACACTGGGGGTACAGGATAATGACACTGGAGGGGGTACAGGATAATGACACTGGGGGTACAGGATACTGGCACTGGGGGTACAGGATAATGACACTGACACTGGGGGTACAGGATACTGACACTGACACTGGGGGTACAGGATAATGACACTGACACTGGGGGTACAGGATAATGACACTGACACTGGGGGTACAGGATAATGACACTGACACTGGGGGGTACAGGATAATGGCACTGACACTGGGGGGTACAGGATAATGACACTGACACTGGGGGTACAGGATAATGGCACTGACACTGAGGGTACAGGGGAATGACACTGAGGGGTACAGGATAATGACACTGACACTGGGGGTACAGGATACTCACACTGACACTGGGGGTACAGGATAATGACACAGACACTGGGGGTACAGGATACTGACACTGACACTGGAGGTACAGGATAATGACACTGAAACTGGGGGTACAGGATAATGACACTGACACTGGGGGGTAGAGGATGATGACACTGACACTGGGGGTACAGGATAATGATACTGACACTGGGGGTACAGGATAATGACACTGACACTGGGGGGTACAGGATAATGACACTGACACTGGGGGGTACAGGATAATGACACTGACATTGGGGGGTACAGGATAATGACACTGACACGGGGGGGTACAGGATAATGACATTGACACTGGGGGTACAGGATAATGACACTGACACTGGGGGTACAGGATAATGACATTGACACTGGGGGTACAGGATAATGACACTGACACTGGGGGTACAGGATAATGAAACTGACACTGGGGGTACAGGATAATGACACTGACACTGGAGGTACAGGATAATGGCACTGACACTGGGGGTACAGGATAATGGCACTGACACTGGGGGTACAGGATAATGACACTGACACTGGAGGTACAGGATAATGGCACTGACACTGGGGGTACAGGATAATGGCACTGGGGGTACAGGATAATGACATGGGCAAAATGGGTCAGAAGAGAGATTTGACAGGCTCTGAAAAGTCCAAAATTGTGAGATGTCTTGCAGAGGGATGCAGCAGCCTTAAAATTGCCAAACGTTTGAAGCGTGATCAC
Organism: Anomaloglossus baeobatrachus; assembly: GCF_048569485.1. NCBI lineage: Eukaryota > Metazoa > Chordata > Amphibia > Anura > Aromobatidae > Anomaloglossus > Anomaloglossus baeobatrachus. Next base: position 538,826,877 of record NC_134353.1, on the reverse strand, counting down.
CGAACAATCAAGTGTTTCATGGCAAATAGCCAACAGGGTCGCAAGAAGCGTGTTGGGCAAAAAAGGCGCAAAATAACTGCCCATGAATTGAGGAAAATCAAGCATGAAGCTGCCAAGATGCCATTTGCCACCAGTTTGGCCATATTTCAGAGCTGTTCGGTGATCACGCTTCAAACGTTTGGCAATTTCAAGACTGCTGCATCCCTCTACAAGACATCTCACAATTTTGGACTTTTCAGAGCCCGTCAAATCTCTCTTTTGACCCATTTTGCCAAAGGAAAGGAAGTTGCCTAATAATTAAGCACACCTTATATAGGGTGTTGACGTCATTACACCACACCTCTCCTCATTACAGAGATGCACATCACCTGATTTACATAATTGGTAGTTAGCTCTCACGCCTATACAGCTTGGAGTAGGACAACATGTATAAAAAGTATCATGTGATCAAAATACTCATTTGCCTAATAATTCTGCACACAGTGTATAGCCCCATCCCGGTATATGTCCCAACATGTCCCCATCCTTATATATAAGTCTGCACACAGTGTACACAACTCTGGCAAAAATTAAAGGAAACCTGTCATCAGAAATTTAGCTTGAAACCTAAACGTTTCCCCCTCTGCAGCTCCTGGGCTGCATTCTAGCAATGTTCCTGTTGTTTATGTGCCCCCTTTCTGACCAAAATAAAGACTTTATACAGTGGTACTTTTTTGTATTGAAATCTTGATAATGGTACACGGGGGCGGGCTCTCTGGTGGCCGTTAGTCTGCCTCCTGTCGCTTTAGGCCGTCCCCCATCGCTCCATTCCATACTTCAGGACGCCGTCCACTGTGCCCGAGGTGCCGCACACGCGAGGACCGCTGGTCACGTGGTCGCAGGCAGGAAATTATGGGCGGCGCTGTGATTGCATCGCAAGTGCCCGCCCATCATCTCGTGCCTGCCCTTTCCCCTCTGCCTCCAGCGTTCCGCGCAAGCGCTGGCCAGATTACCTGATGTCACCTCTCGTAACCAGTGGTGTCCTGCTCCGCTCCTCCCATTTATTTCCTGCTGCAGGGCAAGATGGGAAAGAGGTGACGTCGGGTCATCTGGCCAGCGCTTGCGCAGAACGCTGGTGGTAGAGGTGAGAGCGTGGCCACGAGATGATGGGCGGGCACTTGCGATGCAATCTCAGCACCGCCCATAACCTCGTGCCTGCGCACACGTGACCAGCGGTCCTTGCGTGCGCGGCACCTCGGGCGCAGTGGGCGGCGTCCTGAGATATGAAATGGAGCAATGGGGACGGCCTAAAGCGACAGGAGGCAGACTAACGGCCAACAGAGAGCCCGCCCCCGTGTACCATTATCAAGATTTCAATACAAAAAGGTACCACTTTATAAAGTCTTTATTTTGGTCAGAAAGGGGGCACATAAACAACAGGAACATTGCTAGAATGCAGCCCAGGAGCTGCAGAGGGGGAATCTTTTAGGTTTCAAGCTCAATTTCTGATGACAGGTTCTCTTTAAGAGACCACGGCAAAATTGTCAGTTTTTCTGATATTATAGATATATTTTTGAGTTAAATGTAAATTGATCTTTTGCTCTATAAACTACTGACAACATCTCTGAATTTCCAAGCAAAAGATTTTGTATTTATTTTCTGAAAAAGAGAAATGGTCAAACTAAAGCAATGCATTGCTTTCAGACCTCAAATAATGCAAAGAAAACAAGTTCACAATAATTTAGAAACAACAATACTAATAATGTTTTAATTCAGGAAGAGTTCAGAAATCAATATTTTGTTGAATAACCATGATTTTTAATCACAGCTTTCATGCGTCTTCGCATGCTTTCCACCAGTCTTTCACACTGCTGTTGGGTGACCGTATGCTAGTCCTGGTGAAAAAATGTAAGCAGTTCTTCTTTGTTTGATGGCTTGTGACTATCCATCTTTCTCTTGACTACATTCCAGAGGTTTTCAATGGGGTTCAGGTCAGGAGATTGGGCTGGGCATGACAGGGTTTTGATGGGGTGGTACTTCATCCACACACTGATTCATTGATTACGAGATTTCAGTGTTGGGGAACATTGCCTGAACAGAAGGAAGCAACTGTTTTTCCTGGATAACCTTGTATGCTGCTTGATGCATACGTCCTTCGCAAAGTTTAATCTGCCCAATTCAAGCCATGCTGAAGCATCCCCACATCATCACCGATCCTTCACCAACTATTACAGTGAGTGCAAGACACTGTGGCTTGTACACCTCTCCAGGTCTCTGCCTAAGCATTAGACAACCAGGTGTTGGGCAAATATGAAAATTAGACTCATTAGAGAAGATTACCTAACTCTAGAAATTGGGCAGATTAAACCTTGCGAAGGACGTAGGAATCAAGCCGCATACAAGGTTATCCTGGAAAAACAGGTCTTTTAGCATATATTACTTATTCATCCCATGTCTATGATACCTATTATTCATTTCTATAATTTGGGACAAAGAAGTTATCATATTCATTCTTTTATTTATTCTTTTTTTTAATTCTTTTTAGTATGTCCAATGATAGAGTCGTCATTCAAGCCGGGGTCGGTACCAGGAGAGGTCACAGTACATTAGGACAATCCAGAGACGTGGTCCAAAAACAAGCTGGGGTCGGTACCAGGAGAGGTCGCAGTACATTAGGAGAATCCAGAGACGTGGTCCAAAAACAAGCCGAGGTCGTGTCCAGGAGAGGTCGCAGTACAATAGGAGAATCCAGAGACGCGGTCAAAAAACAAGCCGAGGTCGTGTCCAGGAGAGGTCGCAGTACAATAGGAGAATCCAGAGACGTGGTCCAAAAACAAGCCAAGGTCGATATGCCAGTAGAGTCAGACAAGGATCCAGGCACTAAACGAAAGCAAAAACAAGTGATGGTCAAGGGGTCAGAAGCGCTGCGGAATATGTTAGAGCTATAGAAATAAAGATTATTATTATTATTATTATTATTATTATTATTATTAAAATCAGGAAGAGAAAAACCAAAGTCAGTCCAGGTCAGAAAACAGAGATCACAAACACAGGCGCCCACACTGCACTACATGCAAGAAGTGCGACTGATACCAGACTGGGGAAACCTGAACACTAGAAAAGCAGAGCAATCACTGGAGAGTAACAACCCCTGAGTGATTCCACCCTTCCCAGAACCAGCATGGAGAATAACACAGAACATAACCAGACGGACAGCTCAGCCCCCCCCAGGTACCAGATACAGCAACATACAAGAGTCAGAGCAGTGCAGTGTGGAGGTCGTGACTCCGAGAAAGATTTCTGGTGGAAGGTCCGTCATGAATTAGATGAGCTGTGGCATCATGCCCCCACGCCTTTACCCCATCCCAGCTCTGCCCTTTGTGTCGGTGCTGTTCGAAACTGAAATGCCAAAAGTTGATATCATTATCCACTAGAGATACAAAGGTGCATGAAACCCCAAATATTGATAAAATTGTGACACTCTATTTTATTAAACAGTGATTAAAAGGACAGACTAAAAATTAGCCAGATGTCCACTGGGGGGCAGCATCGTATCAGATATCTATAGTTTATATATGAAGATTCTATATAGTGGAACATAATGACGTTAAAGGGAACCTGTCACCACTTGTTTTGGCTATAAGCTGCGGTCACCACCACAGGGCTCTTATATACAGCATTCTAACATGCTGTATATAAGAGCCCAGGCCACTGTGAGAACATAAAAACACTTTATAATACTTACCTAACAGTCGCGCTGTGATGGAATTGGGTCACGGAGGCGTCTCCGTTGTCCGGCGCCGCCTCTTTCGGCCATCTTTGTCCTCCTTCTTCTGAAGCCGCGGTGCATGACGTGTCCGACGTCATCCACACTCGCCGGCATTCAGGTCCTGAGCAGGTGCACTTTGATCTGCCCTGAGCAGATCAAAGTATTGTAGTGCGCCTGCTCAGGACCGGCGAGTGTGTATGATGTAGACGCGTCATGCACACAGGCTTCAGAAGAAGGAGGACGAAGATGGCCGAAAGAGGCGGCGCTGGCACCGGACAACGGAGACGCTTCCGTGACCCAATTCCACCGCAGCGCGACCGTTAGGTAAGTATTATAAAGTGTTTTTTATGTAGTCACAGCAGCCTGGGCTCTTATATACAGCATGTTAGAATGCTGTATATAAGAGCCCTGTGGTGGTGGCCGCAGCTTATAGACAAAAAAAAGTGATGACAGGTTCCCTTTAATTGAAAAATAACACTGGACAATTAGCACTTTTGATAACGCATGTTCCCACAGATGATGGTAAAATATTGCAATTAATTATCACATGTAAAAGAATAGTAATGTAAATGAATGTGTGTTCAGTGGGCTAAATAGCCAGTAGTACTACAAGTGAAACAATAGCTGAGCAACCAAAGGTGAAGAGCAGACCCTAGTAACATATGAAGTGTATCCAGACCATAGTGAGAACACAAGTATAAATGAGTACAGACCTGTTGTAATGTAGACGTCAATATGGGATGATAACAGCAAGCGCCGGCTCTTGTATTGTTTCACTTGTAGTACTACTGGCTATTTAGCCCACTGAACACACTTATTCATTTACATTACTATTCTTTTACATGTGAAGGTTAATTACAATATTTTACCATCATACGTCCTGATTTATGTGGGTACATGCTTTACCAAAAGTGCTAATTGTCCGGTGTTATTTTTCAGTTAACGTCATTATATTCAGCTATATAGACTCTTCATATATAAACTATTGATATCCGGTACGATGCTGCCCCCAGTGGACATCTGGCTAATTTTTAGTCTGTGTCTTTACCACTGCTCAATAAAATAAGGTATTACAATTTTATCCATATTTTGGTTTTCATGCACCCTTTGTATCCCTAGTGGATAACTGTTTTGAGTAGATATAGGGGTGCGCTCCAGATACAATATAAAATAGTCCTATATAAGGAATGTAGAAGTGAATGAAAGTTTTTACACAACCTCGAGCTGCACAAAAATTTTGTGAATTATCAAAGTTTTTCCCCAGATTTCTATCAAACCCCTTTGATGAATCGTGCGCTGTCCATCTCTGCTATTAGTTTATCTTCTATGTATGGAGCTATTTGGATTTTAGTAGTATTTTGGCATAGTATATGTGGCACTGCTATGTACACTGACAAATATGCATAGTATTTTTTTCAATATATGGAGGTAGGGACAAACCATTAGGACTTTGCTCTGGGCCCCATGATTTCTATATACGCCCCTGATATTATATAATTACCGGTCATTCTGATGTCTGGATACTGCAGCAGGAGAAAGTTTCTCGAAAGAATCTAAATCAAGAAAAAAAGCAAATGTGAGACAAATGTGAGAGAACATGAGTCTTGGGGGAACATTGGTCAAAAAGACTTAAGGGGGTGTTACACGCAACGACATCGCTAGCGATGTCGCTCGTGAAAGCACCCGCCCCCATTGTTTGTGCGTCATGGGCATATCACTGCCTGTGGCACATAATATCGCTAGGACCCGTCACACGTACTTACCTTCCTAGCGACGTCGCTATGGGCGGTGAACAGCCTCTTTTCTAAGGGGGCGGTTCGTGCGGCGTCACAGCGACGTCACACGGCAGGCGTCCAATAGAAGCGGAGGGGCGGAGAGCAGCCGCATGAAAGACACGCCCACCTCGTTGCCGGAGGAGGTGTTGTTCGTTGTTCCTGGGGTGTCACATGTAGCGATGTGTGCTGCCTCACGAACAACGAACAACCTGCGTCCAAAATCAGCAACGACATTTGGGAAATGGACGACGTGTCAACAATCAACGATTGGCATTCATATTCGTGGCATTCATCCACGAATATTGAGGGAATTGAGCTCCGTAATCGACAGACCGCTGTATCTCATCTTTTTAGACTCACTTGTAACAGGGTTGGTGCCTCAGGATTGGAGGATTGCTGATGTGGTACCGATATTTAAGAAAGGTAAGAGGGTAGATCCAGGAAACTACCGTCCAGTAAGCCTGACATCAGTAGTATGCAAAGTTTTTGAGGGCATTTTAAGGGATGACATGCAATAATATATTGCAGAAAATAATATGATAACTGACAAACAGCATGGATTCATGAAAGATAAGTCGTGTCTAACCAACCTGTTGGGGTTCTATGAGGGGGTAAGTTCAAACCTGGATATTGGTAATGCAGCTGATGTGATTTATTTGGACTTTGCAAAGGCATTTGATACTGTACCACATAATAGCCTTATACTAAAGCTCCAGAAGCAAGGACTAGGGGACACAATATGCAACTGGGTAAGGAATTGGCTAAAAGATAGGAAACAAAGAGTAGTCATAAATGGTACATTCTCTAAATGGGCTATAGTCAGCAGTGGAGTGCCGCAGGGATCTGTGCTTGGACCGATTCTTTTTACTCTCTTTATTAATGACCTTGTGGATGGGATTGATAGTACAGTGTCAGTCTTTGCCGATGACACCAAACTATGTAGGATATTAAAAACTGACCTGGATAGTACAATATTACAAAAAGATCTGGATAAGATGTCAGAATGGGCAGATACTTGGCAAATGAGATTTAATGTTGATAAATGTAAAGTAATGCACCTAGGACAGAGTAATCCAATAGCTGCGTATACATTAAATGGAAGTAAACTCGGGACTACAGAACAGGAGAAGGACTTGGGTATTCTCATTACAAATAAGCTGAGCAGCAGCACTCAATGTCAAGCAGCAGCTGCTAAAGCAAACAAGATTCTAGGGTGTATAAAAAGAGAGATTAGATCCCGTGATCCCAACGTATTGTTACCCCTCTATAAATCACTTGTAAGGCCACATCTGGAATACGGGATCCAGTTTTGGGCTCCACATTTTAAGGACATTCAGAAGTTAGAGTCAGTTCAAAGGCGGGCAACTAGACTATTACAAGGAATGGAAGGCCTCCCATATGATGACAGGTTGAAAAAGTTATATATGTTTAGCTTAGAAAAAAGACGTCTCAGAGGAGATCTCATTTATATGTATAAATACATGTGTGGTCAATATAAAGGACTGGTACATGACTTATTTCTTCCAAAGACAGTACTAAGGACCAGGGGGCACTCACTGCGAGTGGAAGAAAAGCGATTCCGACACCTAAATAGGAAAGGGTTCTTTACAGTTAGAGCGGTCAGACTGTGCAATACACTACCACAAGAGGTAGTAATGGCAGATACTATAACAGCTTTTAAAAAAGGGCTGGATAATTTCCTCAGTACACAAAACATTGTTGGTTATAAATGACTTAGTGACTAAATGTAGAACTGGTGGAGGAAGGTTGAACTAGATGGACCTAGGTCTTTTTTCAACCTAAGTAACTATGTAACTATGTAACGATTTGGTGAGTATTTTGCATCGTTAGTGGTCGCTCGTACGTTGTCACACGCAACGATGTTGCTAACGAAGCCGGATGTGCGTCACGAATTCTGTGACCCCAGCGATATCTCGTTAGCAATGTTATTGCGTGTAAAGTCCCATTTAGACTTGAAACCAGATTTCTAGAACATCAGGATTCCTGACAGGCTTTTCTCTGATCCTACCTTCCTAGAGGACTATATGCATTTATCATTCTATTAGGGGATTGAAGTTTTATCTAGATGACTATGGTCATTATATGTTCTTCTTGTCTTTCTTAAAGCACTCAGCATTGTTTGTTATTTCACCACCAGAGAGGTATCAGTAATATATACTCCTTGCGTTTAGTAGAATACTTACCAGCTGCCGTCTTCTGCTGTTCTTGGCTTTGCTCTGGTCCTGTTCTGCTAGTTGTGACCTGCCGGATCGCTCCACTGTTTGCTGGACAAACTCGAGGTCACTTCTCAATGCAAATCTATGAGAGCCAAAATGAAATTCTCATAGACTTACATTGAGAGGTTGTGACCGTTACCTCTGACTTTTGGCCAATCAGAAGCTGCAGTCACAAGATGGCAGAATGGGAAATGCAGAAGACAGCGGCTGGTAAGTATTTTACCTGGCCAGGTTACATGCATTAGTGATGCCACTGATGGGGTGAAATACAAAAGAATGTCGCAGTGGTGCTTTAATATGTAACACACAGTATACATTAGTATTCACTGAGCACAATATAGACACCCAAAGGACTGGTATATGATAGAGAAGCCTGGATAATGATGGCGATGAGAGACCCCCGCTTAGTGCATGTGGGATTGGTGACGGGGGGCACAAGCTGTGTATTCTCTACATTGCGCTCTGTACAGAAGACTGAAAACCATGAAATCCCCTGTAATGTCTCCATACAGGAATGCAGAAGAGAAATCAAGCTTGGTTTATTATTAGTCCCCATTATTCACAATGAAAAGTAACACAACATAAAACTCCTGCATTTACCTCAACAATCTCCTCCATTGTCTGTAGCCCCTGGAGACAAAATACAATCCCATCACAATATAGTAATACATATAGAGCAAAACCATGCAAAGTAATAAACATATAAAGGACAATGATTTCCTGAGATGGAAGAGTAAAGGCCCTGTCACACACAGAGGCAGATCTGTGGCAGATCTGTGGCAGATCTGTGGCAGATCTGTGGCAGATCTGTGGCAGATCTGTGGTTGCAGTGAAATTATGGACAATCAGTATCAGGTTTGTGGCTGTGTACAAATGGAACAATATGGCCATGATTTCACTGCAACCACAGATCTGCCAAAGATTTATCTCTGTGTGTAACGGGGCCTTTACATTATATGTGCTGTGGATTAGCGGAATTAGCTGAAAACATCTGGAATCATCAACTCCTCCACAAAGTGGAAGAAAATCGCAAAACAGGTGAAGACGTATAAATAAGACCAAAAAATATGCAAGGAGAAAAATGAATTGTGTGCAAACGAAGAAAAGGCAGAAACTAAACAAAAAAGGTGCAAAGGCAATGAGGAATCGGGCACAAATGTTTTCTCTGTACTTTACTCATCATTAAGAGGTGCTTATAATTTATACTGCAGAAACACGAGTGTTGTCAGTGAAAGAGCACAGTGAAGGATCGCACCATCCAGAATCCTGATCATGGGCATGGACGTTGCTTTGTTCTGTGGAGAACACTAGTGTCTCAACAGGAGGGATGACACTGCGCCCAGAATCCTTCTTCTGTGGAGAACACTATCGTCTCCGCAGGAGGAATGACACCGCATCCAGAATCCTGATCATGGGCACGGATGCTGCTTTTTTCTGTGGAGAACACTAGCGTCTCCGCAGGAGGAATGACACCGCATCCAGAATCCTGATCATGGGCCTGGACGCTGCTTTCTTCTGTGGAGAACACTAGCGTCTCCGCAGGAGGGATGACACTGCACCCAGAATCCTGATCATGGACACGTACATTGATTTTTTCTGTGGAGAACACTAGCGTCTCCGCAGGAGGGATGATACTGCGTCTAGAATCCTGATCATGGGCCTGGACGTTGCTTTTTTCTGTGGAGAACACTATCGTCTCCGCAGGAGGGATGACACTGCGCCCAGAATCCTGATCATGGGCACGGACGCTGCTTTCTTCTGTGGAGAACACTAGCGTCTCCGCAGGAGGGATGACACTGCGCCCAGAATCCTGATCATGGGCCTGGACGCTGCTTTCTTCTGTGGAGAACACTAGCGTTTCCGCAGGAGGGATGACACTGCGCCCAGAATCCTGATCATGGGCCTGGACGTTGCTTTTTTCTGTGGAGAACACTATCGTCTCCGCAGGAGGGATGACACTGCGCCCAGAATCCTGATCATGGGCACGGACGCTGCTTTCTTCTGTGGAGAACACTAGCGTCTCCGCAGGAGGGATGACACTGCGCCCAGAATCCTGATCATGGGCCTGGACGCTGCTTTCTTCTGTGGAGAACACTAGCGTCTCCGCAGGAGGGATGACACTGCGCCCAGAATCCTGATCATGGGCACGGACGCTGCTTTCTTCTGTGGAGAACACTAGCGTCTCTGCGGGAGGAATGACACTGCATTTGGAATCCTGATCATGGGACTGGATGCTGCTTTCTTCTGTGGAGAACACTAGCGTCTCCGCAGGAGGCATGACACTGCGCCCAGAATCCTGATCATGGGCCTGGATGTTGCTTTCTTCTGTGGAGAACACTAGCGTCTCCGCAGGAGGGATGACACTGCACCCAGAATCCTTATCATGGGCACGGACGCTACTTTCTTCTGTGGAGAACACTAGCGTCTCCGCAGGAGGGATGACACTGCCTCTACAATGCGTGGGAATGAATCCTAATCAACCGAAGCCAATTTATGAGATTCAGTGGACAATAAGACAAAGAAAAATATTGATAAGAGCCCATAGGAACAAAAAAGAAGCTGTGGCTAACATATTTGTGCCCGGCCAAGTAACAGGATCTGGTTTATCCATCAAAATATCAAAAATGTGTCCATTGTGGAGGTATTGGTCTTCCATGCTCAATCAGGCTCGGTGTGGGAGACGGCGTGTAAACTTTCACAAAGGATTGTACAGCCGTTCTGACATGGATTCTAATGGTAAGAAAACACTCCGGTAAATAGATCTGTGTGATAATCTGGACATTGCCTGGTGAAATCCGGTGAGCTCTACGGTGACCTCATGGCCGCTGCCTTCTCTACTTACCGACTGGCATTTTCCAGTTCATCCTTATCTGCCTTTGTTTTCATCTTCACACGTCCCATATTCTGTCTTTCTTCATCTCCTTCCTCAATGACTTTTTCCTCTTCTTCACTGATGAATAATACAGAACATAGAAAGGTTTTTGTTTCTGCAGAGGTGTTTCTAGAGCATTTATCCATGAAGCCTCCACACCAGAGACGCCATAAACAATCGTCATTAATATAAGTGCTTGTCGCCTCCTGTGACTAAATGATGCCACTATACAGATGCTGAATGACACCATGATATAGTTACATACGCCGTCTCCACACCTTAGAGGGGTTTTCCATTGTAGAACCTGTTTTATAGGCTGCAGTTGGTTTTAAAGACACAAACTGTTTTTACATACCCTGTCTGGGTCCAGCGCCTGAGTTTCCGCTCCTGGTTATTGTTGTTGCAGCACTAATCTTTCCATAACAAAAGCTGCTGAGCTCCATTATTGGCGACAGCGATTTTGATATGATGTCAGCACCGCAGCCAATAACAGACACCAGGAAGAGCGGCGGAGACTCGGCTCTGGACCCCGGGAGGGTGACTAAAGCACAGTTGTTTTTTAAAGTAATAAACTGCAATTGGGTTTGTTTGAAAATGGAAAAGAAAATCTCTTTAAAAAGAACCTGCCAGCACGATTAAGTAATGTGGATTAAAGACGTAAATGTAAAAGCACTGTGATACTGATTACATGAATACCTTTGGTGAAGAAATTGGCTTTGTGTTTCTTTAACCATTTGAAGTTTTCTGCTAATTAGATTTTGGTGCACAGGGGCTGGAAAATGCACTGGGTTTTTTCCTCCCTGTCTGTGATTCCTCTGGCCCCTCCACCTGTCTCCCATCTGAGAATGACAGGTCACTGCTGAAATTTCAATCAGAGAAGGCAGGTCATCCACAGACCGGAGGTAGGTGTAGAGGTTGGGGAATCACAGACAGGGAGGAGAAGACCCAGTGTACAGTTCGGCCCCTTTGCACCGAAAACTAATTATCAGAAAACTACAAATGGTTATAGAACCAGAAAGTGGATTTCTTCACCAAAGGTGTCAGTGTACCCAGTATTACAGCGACATTACAGCAATGTCTGTACTGTGCATTATAAAATCGTGCTAAGAAGTTCACTTTAGGCTTATTATTGTAGCTGGATACTTACCCACTGACTTTCTGAAATATATCTATATCTGTCATTGCTTTATCTTTATCATGTCAGCCTTAATGGTAAGGGAGCTGCCATTAGTGGATCTTGATGATTTGCATACCCAAGGATATTGATTACCCAATGTACAGGAGTGTTCAGGAGTGACAACCCACAATTAACTTTATCACGTACAGTATAAATACTATAACTTTGGATCTATTACTTAATAGAAACGTATAGCGTGTATATATATATATACACACAAAATGGCAGAAGTACAATACTCTAATGGCTGATATTAGGAGTATGTGAGAATCATTACCAGCATCAGTGTAAGTATATATTCGCTTGATGTACAGACTTACAGTATTGTCTCAAGTGTGGTCCGAAATGTAAAGTCTCCAAAATCAATGGGCCTGGAAGAGAAAATACAGATTCAGATAAAGTGAAAGAAACTGAATCCTCATGAGATTGTTATCTACATTATACGTCTCTTCTATATAAAAACACGGGGCCGATTCATCATTTACATTTTTTTTAAATGACTTTTCTTTTTTGACTTGTGTTTTATGTTGATGTCGTTTTGTGTCCAATTCATCAAAATGGCGCACATGATTCATGAATTTTGTTCTATGCCGAAAGTGATCTTTTTTTTTTTTGCTGTCAAATATGTTTGCGACTCTTTAGCAGAAAACGTTGTATGTTTGGCAAAAGGTATGCAAAAATGGCTGACATCCATAAAAATCACTCCGGGGGAAACTGGAGAAACAAATTTAGTGTTTTTTTCATTTCTAAAACTTTATATCCTGATTTTCTCAGTAATGACCATCTGCTCAGTTCCCCCTTTACCCACTATGATTAGGGTGGGCACCATAGTTGTAATCATGGTTACAGGGCCCCACTCCAATGTGTTTTGTGTGACCCCTTCCCCCCTCTAGCTACGCCTCTGTGACGCCCTGGACCCCAGGGGTCACAGGTAATTACATCAGCCACATACACACACACCCCCATCCCCTGTGAGGTCACATACATGTCACCCGATAGGGAGACCTGATGCCTCCCCCAGGGCAAGTAGAGAACACCAGGTTGGCGGCGTCAGGCGGAAAGACACGCCCACCGAGAAGACTACTGTCCTGGGGCAGGAAGTTCAAACAGTGAAGTTCTGGAGAGAGTAGTGACAGGAGTTGCAGAGCTGTCAGGAACACGGGTAGGAGCCTGGGCCCCTTGGAAAACATCAGGCAGGCGGTGGTGGCCGTCTGCAGGAGTACCGGTACAGCAACCGGCGGAACCGTACGGATCGAACCTGGGTTGTGGCCCACCGGTCCCGAACCAGGGAGTCAAACGTGTACCGGAGCACCAAACAGAAGGGTACTCAGACCCCGTCCTAGCTTAGAAGCCACTGAGTATAGGCGAATTGACTGATTGCTGGCCGGACCTCAGGGGTTCATCCACAACCAAAGTCCTGAAAGAAGGCAAAAGCCCACCGAGACCGGGTGAGCGCCACCGCCAAGGGCCAAACACCCAACGGGCCAGCGCCTGCGGGCACCCGAGGGCGCCTCCGTCAGCTCAACGCCGGGGAGCGGTCCACCACTGCTTAGACAGGGGGGGCCGAAACACAAACATCCAGAGGTGCACGGGAAAAGGGGCCACCATCAACCCCACAGGAGACATCAGCAGCCGGCCGCGGGGACCGACCACTACCGAACTCTGGTTTACCAGTGACTCAGTGTGAATTAATCATGAGTACACCAGTGCCATCTGGGGACGATGCACTACACCGCGGCACGGCGTCCTGCACCTCGACTACAACAACCACCAACCCTCACAGTCCCCCACCGGGCCCCGGGACACACCGCCCATACCCACGGAGGGGCTAACATCTCGGCTGCGGCCGCAGCACCGATCCCGGACGAGTCCGCCATTACTTCAGCCGCAGCGGTGGTGCTTCTCCCGTCACCACGACCCGTGGGTGGCGTCACGGCCCGTTACACGACCACCATCCTCCCACCGCCTACTCCCCTTAACAAGAGTGATGTGGCCCCCGGTCTGGAGGCGCTCGTGCCACCGACAGCCCGAGCCCGGACCTCGAGCGGCTCGGCCCGAGGAAGCGGAAGAAGTGGCCGGGCCCCTCTCAGGCCGGTACACCTCTAGCACCCACTCACCCCAGGATTACACCTCTATACCACTGTACAGGGAGACTCCTATAGTTACACCTAAAGACATAGGGGCATAACTCTATAACATAATTACCGGAAATAGATCTCGGTCTCCGTCACAGTCTTTTTCCATCTGTTTAAGAAATATAAAAGAAAAATAAGACATGTACTGTTATAAAATGATAAGAAAAAATAGATGTTCATTCATCAAAACTTCATAACAACCAAACAGATTGCCATTTTTCTGTGATTGTAAGAAGTTTTTCTGGTGACTGAGTAGAGTGCGGATTAACCCCAGATATTGGTATAACAGTCACTTTCAGGGATCCTAGTATGCTACACATACATCTCATCCAAGAAGTCATCCATGTCCTCCATTTCATCCGGGTAGTTGTCCATGTCCTCAATTTCATCCGGGTAGTTGTAAATATCCTCCATCTCATCCGGGTAGTTAGAAATATCCTCCATCTTATCCGGGTAGTTGCATAACCGGCTGTAGTAATTATTGGCACTATTTGGGGATATCACACTTTTTAATTACTAGTTACGAGTATATAATGTAGAGTGATGTACAAAAATGGTAATTATGGCATTGTTTCTTTTATTTTTAGCTGTGTTCAGGATAAATAATGATAGTCTTATAGTACATGTTGCAGATGAGACAATGCTATAATAATAGCTGTTTACAACGTACGTTTTTTATTTTTACAGATTAAACCAATTTTTTAATTGTGAAAACTGGAATTTTGAGGAGGGTGTTTTTACATTTTTTGAAATAATTTAAAAGCAATTTTTAGGACATTTCTTAGTCCATGAAGGGGACTTGAACATGAGATCTTATGGTCGCATTAGTAATACACAGCATTGCTCAAGCATCGCTGTGTATTATACTGTCCCTTTATTCCTTCACTGACAGGTCATCTATAAGGCCCTGCCTCTGTTGGGATCTGGTACGCTTTGGTACATGGCAGACCTGGAGGTCTTTGCCAAGTCTCTGGGTGCCATATCAACCCACTGGCTATACCGATTGGTGCTGTGGGTGCCAATGGGCTAACAGAGTAATGTCCTTCTGTGCCACTGTCACTATTGACAGCAGCATAGCTACGATTGGTCAGAACACCAATTCCAGCAGTTACAGAGGTGACCAGCCGCCTATCTCAGTTGTGCTCCTGCAGCTGATCGCACAGGTAGAGACGCTGTACATGCAATCAGCATGGCACAGATATCCATCATGGGGCACTAGGTGACATGTGCTCATGACTGATATGTACATCATAAAGCGTTAATAGGTTAAAGGGAGTCTGCCAGGGCAAAATTATACGATAAGCATATCTTGCCCAATGTATGCAGCTTGCCCTAAGAAAAGTCATCAATTAAGTTCCTATGCCCACCTATAGTGTTTGTACATAATTAGTTGATTGTAGCTTTATTCTTTACTTACTCGCTGATGTTATCATATCCGCTCTCTTTATCTGTATCCATCTCAGAATATCCTATATCCTGACTGTCCCCATTATAGTCCTCAAATCCATCTTCCTCCTCATCTTCCTCACTATTCAAAAGCACATAATATACACTCCACAACATGGAAATTGCAACACCAAGAAGGACAAATCATGGAATTATGAAAATCACAGGATCTACAGACATGTTAATGATATGGAAATGATGAAAAACTGGAAAAAAGTTTTGAACACCTCGTTTTACTCAGGATGGAGCATGAGCTGTCCGTGCAGAAATACATCTACTTAGACACCTTGGCATGTTATTAATGGTGGACTGGGGAATGTTCTTCTACCCTGAACGCACTTTCTCATGTAAATCATCAATATCCGCTTCTGGCAGCTCCCTTTGCATTTTCTGACCAATGACATCCCAGATGTGCTCGACAGGAGACAAGGCTGGCAATGATGCAGGCCATGGTGCTATGTTTAGGCCATGTAAGCTGCTCACAGTAGTGTAGGCAATGTGTGGCCTGGCATTGTGTTTTAAAACAGATCCTGGTTCATTTTCACTTGTGAAGGCTTCTTTATGGCATTGCACCCATAAACCTAAAACTAATTTCCGGCTATCACTGTGTCTAAAGCGGGCTTTTCACGCTACAATATATCTTACGATGTGTCTGCGGGGTCACGTTGTAAGTGACGCACATCCGGCATAAGTTATATTGTAACATGTGACAGCTACGTGCGATTGCGATTGAACGTTAAAACGTTTATTGCACGCATATCGTTCAATTCCTAAAAATTGAACGTGAGGTTGTTCAATGTTCCCGAGGTAGCACACATAGCTCAGTGAGACACCCCGGGAACGATGAACAGCAGCTTACCTGCGTCCCGCGGCTCCTGCCGGCAATGCGGAAGGAAGGAGGTGGGCGGGAAGTTTACCTCCCGCTCATCTCCGCCCCTCTGCTTCTATTGGCCGGCTGCCGCGTGACGTCGCTGTGACGCCGAAAGTCCCTCCCACTCCAGGAAGTGGATGTTCGCCGCCCACAGCGAGGTCGTATGGAAGGGTAAGTACATGAGACAGGAAATAATCGTTTGTGCGACACGTATTACAAATTGAATGTGCTGCACATACGATGGGGGGGTACAATCGCATACGATATCGTATGCACAATCGCAAGGTGTAAAGCAGGCTTTAGACAAAAGCAGGACTCCTCACTGCACTTATCTCCCATCAACCATATCCGGGACTTCATTTTTGGTAAGCTGGATGGTAAGGGAGCTGCCTTCAGTGGAATGTACAAGAGTGTTCAGGAGTGACAGCCCACATTTATCTTCATCACGTACAGTATAAATAAATAAATAAATATATATATATATATATATATACACAGACACAAAATGGCAGAAGTACCATACTCTAATGGCTGATATTAGGAATATGTGAGAACCATTACCAGCATCAGTGTAAGTATACAATCATTTCCCTTGTTGTACAGACTTACGGTATTGTCTCAAGTGTGGGCGAAAATTTATATTTTCCAAAGTCAATGGGCCTGGAAGAGAAAATACAGACTCAGAAAAGATGAAAGAAACCGAACTCTCATGAGATTGTTATCTATATAATACGTCTCGTCTATGTAAAAACACGGGGCCGATTCATCATTTACTTTTTTTTTAAATGACTTTTCTTTCTTGACTTGTGTTTTATGTTGATGTCGTTTTGTGTCCAATTCATGAAAATGGCGCACATGATTCATTAATTCTGCTCTATGCCGAAAGTGATCTTTTTTTTCTGCTGTCAACTATTTTTGCGACTCTTTAGTAGAAAAAGTTGTATGTTTTGCAAAACGTACGCAAAAATGGCTGACATCCATAAAAATCACTCCGGGGGAAACTGGAGAAACAAATTTAGTGTTTTTCATTTCTAAAAGTTTATATCCCTATTTTCTCAGTAATAATCATCTACTCAGTTTCCCCTTTACCTATTATGATTAGGGGGGCCACCATAGTGGTAATCATGGTTACAGGACCCCACTCCGATGTGTTTTGTGTGACCCCTTCCCCCCTCTAGCTACACCTCTGGCACCCACTCACCCCAGGATTACACCTGTATACCCCTGTACAGGAAGACTCCTATAGTTACACCTAAAGACATAGGGGCATAACTGTATAACATAATTACCAGAAATAGATCTCGGTCTCCATCACGGTCTTTTTCCATCTGTTTAAGAAATATAAAAGAAAAATAAGACATGTACTGTTATAAAATGATAAGAAAAAATAGATGTTCATTCATCAAAACTTCATAACAACCAAACAGATTGCCATGTTTCTGTGATTGTACGAAGCTTCTATGGTGACCGAGTGCACCGAAAGCTATACTTGTACTGTACACCGCAGCATTTTTGTCGCTGCGAAAACTTCCTACATCCAAAATGCTGCAAACACTGATCGTGGGCTCAGACCCTTATTTTATTCTACATTCTAACTTTTATTGTTAAAAGTGTTGTACACTACTTTACAATTGATATCTTATCCTTATTAAAGGTCATCAATGTCCAATAGGCCAGGGCTCGACACCCGGCACCCTCGCCGATCAACTGTTATCAGTGCCAGCGGCAGCAGCCTGTGGCCAGAAATGCACCGTTCCGGAGCTGTCCCGTTTTCTGATAGCGGCCGGATACTTCACATCCACCTCCTATTGATTTAAATGGGAGGCGGATGTGCAGTACCCGGTTGTGGCCGCTATCAGAAGACGGGGCAACTACAGAACTGAGCACTTCCGGCACCGAGACAAGCTTATCGGACGGTGTGCCAGGCATCGGACCCCAGTCGATCAGACATTGATGACCTATCCTAACGATAGGCCATCAATGTTAAAACAGTGTCCAACATCCTTTAAAGTTTACTTCTCTGATGTGAGAATATGAGGTAGTATCCAGGAGAATTAATACCAGATAATGGCATAATAGTAACTTCTGCTGGTATTCTTCAATGGGATACATACATTTTATCCAGGAAGTCCTCCTCTAAGGCAGTCTTATATAGATATATAACTGAGATACATCAGTGCCTATTTCTGTACTTCCATATAGAAGCAGAACCATCCCAAAGTATAACCTGTCCCACAAGACTCAAGATAATGAAAACCCATCTTGTACCTTATACATAGTAGTACATACCACTGTACACAGGCACGTCATATTCTGTGGATATTCATGATAGTGTGACACCCTGGCAAAACCAGGTTGTCACAGGAGACTGCATTAATCTTCCAGATGCAGGATCCCCTCCTCCTTGTCCTACCAACACAACCCACACACAGGTACAAACACCAGCCACAAAGCCTAGTCACCCCCCCCCAAGGACAATAGAGACACACCAGTGGACGGGGCCAGGCAGATGGTGACGTCCACCTAGGGGTCCTGAGGTGTCAGGGGAGGGAACACGTCAGTTAGAGTTGAGCAGAGGAAGTGAGAGGAGTGAAGTGGTAGTCGGGGGTTGTAGCTCCCGGACTACCTGAGCTGACTAGGTGGCAGACGGCAGAGCGGGGCCACAGGCGACGGAGATCCGGTCGCGGGAGACCTTAAGTGGACCGGGGCAGGGTTGTAGCCCTCCGGTGCCCCCAGCAGAAATTCGGTCTGGAGGCTGTGCAAAGTCGGGGTGCCTGGACCCTAGGGCGAGGACAGCTGCAAGCATCTTTCCAATTAACCAGCAGGGGACAAGATTCCACGTCTTGTCCCACCAGTGAGCCCAGATAGAGTGAGACAGAAGCCCAATGCGGGGGATAGGGCGTCTGCAAGTGCCTGCAAAAATCCCAAGGGTCAGATCTCGCGGGCAACAGCTCCCACAGCAAAGACACCGGGAGTAGACTTGTCCCGTTTTATGCGGACTAGTCAACACACAAGACAAAACACTGAAGTACAGGAGGAAGGGCCCCTATTCCGTCAACCGTTGTGCGGGACCCGAGCACATCCCTCCGGAGGCTACCGATATCCGGCACTTGGTGTACTACTTGGACTTTGTGTGGTTTATTCAACAACAGTGAGTACACCGGTGTCACCCAGTTCAGCCTGCAAACAGCGCCCCAGCACTGCACATCACCTACATCTGGGCCCTGGTACAACACCTCCCCTACCCGTGGTGGGGATACCATCCTGCTGCCCTGCTCCATCAGCCCCGGGCGTCCCATATAACGGCAGCGGCGGTGTCACCAAACTGTCATCGAAACCCACGGGTGGCGTCACTGACAAACTCTTCCCCTGTAAATACCCCCTTTATTAAGATGTGGGCGACGGGCTGCTGAGTGAGCCCCGTATCCGGCTGCCACTCGAGCCACAGCCGCGATCCCGGATCCGAGCGCCTCGAGTAGCTCCCCACTGGCCGTGTCCTGCGCCCCCGCCCGCAACAATAGCACAATAACAATACAGTCCCTACTTTATCTCTTAAGCACTTGTTCATTTTAGAACATTAGGACAAAGCAATTATTATTATTCTTTTTTATTGTCACATTTTAGGAGACATATTATATAATATTTCTGCTATTCGCATGCTACACAAATAAGGTGTTTGCTTTATTCTATTCTGCTTCTGCAGTTTTTTCTTGTGCACCATACAGGATAAGTAATTATATCATTTATAGAACGAGACAACATGACGCAGTGATATCCAAATTATATTATTTACTTAAATTTTACTACTTTTGTACAAGGGAATCCCTGAATAATGAAAATATTATGTATACATTTTTTGCCTCATGTTTTTAGAGCCATACCCTGTATAGTTTCTTATTTATAGCTGTTTGAGGCTTTTTTGCATAACCGGCTGGAGGAATTATTGGCACTATTTGGGGATATCAACAACTTTTTGATTACTATTTACGAGTATATAATGTAAAGTGATGTACAAAAATGGTAATTCTGGCATTTATTTTTTGCTGTGTTCAGGATAAATAATGATAGTCTTATAGTACATGTTGCAGATGAGACAATACCACATAGCTGTTTACAAAGGAGAAAGAAACAAAAAAAAACCCAAGATTCTTTGTTTGAAAAAATATATCACTTTTATTCACAATAAAAAGGTTCTTTAGATCATCCAGAATTGGCAGTTATACAAGAAACGTTTCAGCTAATAACATCAATTGCCTTTTTTAATAAACTGTCTAAAAATAAAATGGTGCTCACTGTCATGGCACGATTATAGTTCACATCAATGACATGACTTTATAAAAAGCACTGAGATTCATCCTTTCTTTTTCACTATGATGATAGAAAATCATTAGTATTTTCCATCTAAATATAAAGAGAAAATGATAACAAATAATAAAAAGTATTAAAAAATAATAAAAATATTAAAAAAAAATAATCACAGAATGTATTGAAATGTAAGATATTTTTTGCTTTCTGAAATAATTTTCATTATTTGATTTCTGCTTTGTTTTATTTTTAGACAGTTTATTGAAAAAGGCAATTGATGTTATTAGCTGAAACGTTTCTTGTATAACTGTCAATTCTGGATGATCTAAAGAACCTTTTTGTTGTGAATAAAAGTGATATATTTTTTCAAAGAATCTTGTTTTTTTATGTTTTTTTTCCTTTGGAGTGCCGAAGTTTCAGAGACTGTTTGATTCATATCTATTTTACTTCTAAGCACCAACTAACGGTGTAGCTTGGCCTCTACTAATTTGACATCGCTGTTTACAACCTACGTTTTTATTTTTACAGATTAAACCAATTTTTTAATTGTGAAAACTGGAATTTTGAGGAGGATGTTTTTACTTGTTTTTTTAATAACTTAAAAGCATTTTTATGACATTTCTTAGTCCATGAATGGGACTTGAACATGAGACCTTATGATCGCATTAGTAATACACAGCATTGCTCAAGCATCGCTGTGTATTATACTGTCCCTTCATTCCTTGACTGACAGGTCATCTATTAGGCCCTGTCTCTGTTGGGATCTGGTACGCTTTGGTACATGGCAGATCTGGAGGTCTTTCCCAAGTCTCTGGGTGCCATATCAACCCACTGGCTATACCGATTGGTGCTGTGTGGGGGCCAATGGGCTAACAGAGTAATGTCCTTGTATGCCACCGTCACTATTGACAGCAGCATATGAAAACAGTTATACTGCTAGGATTGGTCAGAACAGCAATCCCAGCGGTTACAGAGGTGACCTGCCGTGTATATTTGCTCCTGCAGCTGATCGCACAGGTAGAGACGCTGTACATGCAATCAGCATGGCACAGATATCCATCATGGGGCACTAGGTGACATGTCCTCATGACTGATATGTTCATCATAAAGCGTTAATAGGTTAAAGGGAGTCTGCCAGGGCAAAATTATATGATAAGCATATCTTGCCCTATGTATGCAGCTTGCCCTAAGAAAAGTCATAAATTAAGTTCCTATACCCATCTATAGTGTTTGTACATAATTAGTTGATTGTAGCTGTATTCTTTACTTACTCGCTGATGTTATCATATCCGCTCTTTATATCTGTATCTGTGTCCATCTCACAATGTCCTATATCCTGACTGTCTTCATTATAGTCCTCAAATCCATCTTCCTCCTCATCTTCCTCACTATTCAAAAGCACATAATATACACTCCACAACATGGAAATTGCAACACCAAGAAGGAAAAATCATGGAATTATGAAATCACAGGATCTATAGACATGTTAATGATATGGAAAAGATGAAAAACTGGAAAAAGGTTTTGAACACCTCGTGTTACTCTGGATGGAGCATGAGCTGCACGTGCAGAAATACATCTACTTAGACACCTTGGCATGTTATTAATGGTGGACTGGGGAATGTTCTGCTACCCTGAACGCACTTTCTCATGTAAATCATCAATATCCGCTTCTGGCAGCTGCCTTTGCATTTTCTGACCAATGACATCCCAGATGTGCTCGACGGGAGACAAGTCTGGAAATGATGCAGGCCATGGTGCTATGTTTAGGCCATGTAAGCTGCTCATAGTAGTGTAGGCAATGTGTGGCCTGGCATTGTGTTTTAAAACAGATCCTGGTTCATTTTCACTTATGAAGGCTTCTTTATGGCATTGCACCCATAATCCCAAAACTAATTTCCGGCTATCACTGTGTCTCAGGCCCTCTTCAGACGCACGTGTCTCCGGTACGTGCTAGGTCCGTGCTCGCATGCACCGGAGACACGGGCACACGTAAACCCATTAAAATCAATGGGTTTATGTGCACGCACGTGTTTAGCCATTGGCCCGTGCCTCCGTGTGGAGCAAATGTGAGCCCATGTGCTCCACACGGATGCATGTCCGTGTTTCTCCGGCAGCACGGGTGTCACACGGCCCGCATACGGACCACACGGATGTACTGTGGATGCGGTCCCGTGTGACACACGCCGGAGAAACCTCACGTGTCACAGAAAAAAATAACAAATCATTACTCACCTTCTCCAGCCCTCCTGTCTCTGCCGCTGCTGTCACTTGCTTCCGACCGCCGCTCATTATGCTCATTTAATATTCACTTCACTGCGGCCGGAAGCAGCAGCAGCGGGGAGTCAGCAGGGCTGGAGACCGAAGTTCAGCACCACGGACTGCAACACCAGGGACAGGTGAGTTTAAAGTTCTCGTTCTCCGTGTGTTATCACGGAGAACACACGTAGTGCCATAAACACTGCACACGGAGGGGAAAACGCACCTTTGACAAGTCCGTGAAACACGTGCGTGATTTTCACGGATGTGTGAAGGGGACCTTAGACAAATGCAGGACTCCTCACTGCACTTATCTCCCATCAACCATATCCGGGACATGTATATACACAGACACAAAATGGCAGAAGTGCCTTACTCTAATGGCTGATATTAGGAATATGTGAGAACCATTACCAGCATCAGTGTAAGTATACAATCATTTCGCTTGTTGTACAGACTTACGGTATTGTCTCAAGTGTGGGCAATGATGTAACGCTCCCAAAGTCAATGGGCCTGGAAGAGAAAATACAGACTCAGATAAGATGAAGGAAACTGAATTCTCATGAGAATGTTATCTATATAATACGTCTCTTCTATATAAAAACATGGGGCCGATTCATCATTTACTTTTTTTTAAATGACTTTTCTTTCTTGACTTGTGTTTTATGTTGATGTCGTTTTGTGTCCAATTCATCAAAATGGCGCAAGATTCATGAATTTTGCTCTATGCCAAAAGTGATCTTTTTTTCTGCTGTCAACTATTTTTGCCACTCTTTAGGAGAACAAGTTTTGCAAAAGGTACGCAAAAATGGCTGACATGCATAAAAATCACTCCGGGGGAAACTGGAGAAACTGGAGAAACAAATGTAGTGTTTTTAATTTCTAAAAGTTTATATCCTGATTTTCTCAGTAATGATCATCTACTCAGTTCCCCCTTTACCCATTATGATTAAGGGGGGCACCATAGTGGTAATCATGGTTACAGGACCCCACTCCGATGTGTTTTGTGTGACCCTTTCCCCCCTCTAGCTACACCTCTGGCACCCACTCACCCCAGGATTACACCTGTATACCCCTGTACAGGGAGACTCCTATAGTTACACCTAAAGACATAGGGGCATAACTCTATAACATAATTACCAGAAATAGATCTCGGTCTCCATCACGGTCTTTTTCCATCTAAGAAATATAAAAGAAAAATAAGACATGTACTGTTATAAAATGATAAGAAAAAATAGATGTTCAGTCATCAAAACTTCATAACAACCAAACAGATTGCCATGTTTCTGTGGTTGTACGAAGCTTTTCTGGTGACCGAGTAGAGTGAGGATTAACCCCAGATATTGGGACACCAGTCACTTTCAGGGATCCTAGTATGGAAAACATACATCTCATCCAAGAAGTCATTCATGTCCTCCATTTCATCCGGGTAGTTGTAAATATCCTCCATATCATCCGGGTAGTCATCGATATCCTCCATCTCATCCGGGTAGATGTTCATATCTTTCATCTCATCCGGGTAGTCTTCATTATCCTCATTGTCATAATCATCCGTATAGTCTTCATCCTCCATCCTATTAGAGAAGATCGTAATATTCTAGGACTCACAGCAGTACCTCTACTATAAACATGTAGAAATAAGGAACCTCATTGCCTGTTGTGATTCTTCCAGATATAAGCTGCACTTTATAAATATGCATGACGGTACAATAATAAAGATATAGCCTTTTCATGTCTGACTTATAGGGTCATCGGGTGTAATATCAAACCCCAATAATAACCCTTAATCTAACATTGGCCCTGTCCTGGTTACCTGTGAATGTGTCCTGTACACTGCGCAGTATCAATGAGATACATATAATATTGTGTAATATATAGTGTCTGTATATAATTAGCGGGATTCTTTACTTGCCACTGACTTTCTCATATCCATTCTCTATTATTGATTTGTTCCTGCTCATGATGGCAACAATTCCAATATCAGGAAAATACTAGAGAACCACTGACTTCATTGCTGTAAGTATAATTTACCTTGCTGTATAGACTTAAGCCTGCTTTACACGTGTCGATATGTCGTGCGATCGCATTTGTGATCGCACCCGCCCCCATCGTTTGTGCGGCACGGGCAATTTGTTACCCGTGTCGCACAAAGTCGTAAACCCCCGTCACACGCACTTACCTTCCAAACGACCTCGCTGTGGGCGGCGAACATCCTCTTCCTGAAGGGGGAGGGACGTTCGGCGTCACAGCGACGTCACACAGCGGCCGCCCAATAGAAGCGGAGGGGCAGAGATAAGCGGGATGTAAACATCCCGCCCACCTCCTTCCTTCCGCATTGCCGGCGGGACGCAGGTAAGCTGTGTTCATCGTTCCCGGGGTGTCACACGGAGCAATGTGTGCTGCCTCGGGAACAATGAACAACCGGCGTGCAGAAGGACGTTTGATTTTTTGAAAATGAGCGACATGTCAACGATCAACGATAAGGTGAGTATTTTTGCTCGATCACAGATGCTCGTAGCTGTCACACGCTACGATATCACTAGCGATGCTGGATGTGCGTCACTAACGACGTGACCCCGACGACATATCGTTAGATATATCATAGCGTGTAACGTGCCCTTTACACTATTGCCCCAGGGCTCATCCAAAATGGATCATCTCCAGAATTTAAAAAAAATGAAACTTTTTTCTTTGTTTTTATATTTTCATTACCAGTATACTGCAGGATGCCGCAGCCCCAGTAATAAATATAGAATATCTAATCAGAGTCTGATCCGAGTGACATTTACTACGATCCAATTGTTTTGCATTCAAGAATCATAGCACAGCTGAGGAAAAGACGAAGAACATCATTTCTCGCTGTGTGTCGGTGTGTTCGGGCTGCACTCGAATGACATCCTATTGCAGTCCGATAGCTTCCACGCACCCATAGACATGTAAAGGGTGTGTGCCATCTGATTATTGGATGCACTTGCAGCATTCTGTGATTGTTTTCCTCATGCCAAATCTGCATGGGAAAAATGCCCAAGTTGGCACTGCCCCATAGTATAACATGGGGCCGAGTGCTATCCAACAAAATATTGGAGAGCACTCGGCCGTGTTATAGGCTCCTATGAGCGACCCCATACAGGCTAATAACAGGCAGCGGAGTTAGCTTAGTAGATGTGTTGTGTTGGAGCTGGAGAAAGTCCGTTCATTGTGGATAGTCTATGCTAGAGACTGAGAAGGGCCTGTACTACCGAGTGGGGGAGACTGGTCTGATTTACTTTTCCCTATCCAGAGAATAGTCGGTGTGGTTATGTATTTAGGACTGAAGAGAGGACTGGTTTGTTATCCTTTTGTGCTGAGGACAGGCTGTTCTCATTTTGGAATGGTAAAGATTATGAAGGACAATAAACTTTATTCTGTTTTGATGTAGATCCCTGTACTTGTCCATATACAAGTGACCAGCAGACTCCTACAGCCCATATATCATTATACCAGGTGACTGTCCTCTATATACACGTACTGGCCTCATCCCAGTGGTGCTCCTATACACTCTGCAGGGGAGAGTCCTATATGTTACACCTATAGAAATATGGTAAAATTCTACACGATAATTACCAGTAATAGACGGCCGTCTCCATGGAGATGTTTTTCCATCTGTTTCAGAAATGGAAAAGAAAAATAATAATATATACTGGTTATAAAAAATATACGTAGATTAATCAGAATGTTATAACAGCCAATCAGGATCCATATTTCTGGGATTTTATGGAGCTTTTCTGATAAGAAAGTTTGGAGTGAGGATGAACCCCAGATATTGGGGTCACAGTCAGTGTTATGGGGGCTACAATGAGATACTTACGTCTCATGCATGAAGGTCTTTATCTCATGTTCATTTTCCGGGACTTCAAAAAGAGTCTCCTCCATTCTATTAGAGACAAATAACAGTGAGAATCTACAGCATTGAATAGTGTCTACTGTAGGGATGTATAATTGGGGCCATCAGCGCCTGCTGTGATTTCCCAGACTCCAGACATAAGCAGCACTTCTACCAATGACTCCATCTCTTACAGCAGGACCGTCCCCATCTTGTACCCGATCTCTTACAGCAGGACCGTCCCCATCTTGTACCCGATCTCTTACAGCAGGACTGTCCCCATCTTGTACCCGACCTCTTACAGCAGGACCGTCCCCATCTTGTACCTGATCTCTTACAGCAGGACCGTCCCTATCTTGTACCTGATCTCTTACAGCAGGACCGTCCCCATCTTGTCCCCGACCTCTTACAGCAGGACCGTCCCCATCTTGTACCCGATCTCTTACAGCAGGACCGTCCCCATCTTGTACCCGATCTCTTACAGCAGGACCGTCCCCATCTTGTACCCGATCTCTTACAGCAGGACCGTCCCCATCTTGTACCCGATCTCTTACAGCAGGACCGTCCCCATCTTGTACCTGATCTCTTACAGCAGGACCGTCCCCATCTTGTCCCCGACCTCTTACAGCAGGACCGCCCCCATCTTGTACCCGATCTCTTACAGCAGGACCGTCCCCATCTTGTACCCGATCTCTTACAGCAGGACCGTCCCCATCTTGTACCCGATCTCTTACAGCAAAACCGTCCCCATCTTGTACCTGATCTTTTACAGCAGGACCGTCCCCATCTTGCACCCGATCTTTTACAGCAGGATCGTCCCCATCTTGTACCCGCACTTCACAAATCAAGACCCTCAACCAAAATAATCTAACCCCAACTTGTACTTACTAGTACATGCAACTATTCACATCCATATATTTTCTGAATGACCATGACAGTACAATAATAAAGATATAGCTGCTCCTAATAGCGTCATGGTTTGGAATATCCAGCACAAGTGTATATAACCCAACCTCCTTAGGAATCATGTATCTTTCATATGTGTACAGTCTGTATAGTAACCTGCAGCTTGCTGATACAGCATATAATAAAGGAAATCTGTCACTAAGTATTTGCTATGTAATCTGAGAGCAGCATGCTGTTGGGGCAGAGACCCTGAATCCAGCTATGTATTAGTTACATTACTAGGTGCTGCAGTTTTGATTAAAAATTGATTTATTTGGTGCAGATCTCTGAATGCTAAGCTCTGTATAATCCCATCCACACTACTATACTTTCTGTGTACCCTGTGCATAGGCAAAAACTACCTGATCTACTTTAATGTTTAGTAAAGATTAATCTAAAATCATACTAATCGACATTCTAAACAAACAAACAAACAAAAAATAAAGCAAGCAACTGTAGTATTTAAAGGCAATCTGTCATCAAGTTTTTACCACATAGTGTGACAGAAGCATAATGTAGAGACAGGGACTCTGATTTCAGTGATGTATCGCTTAGTGTAGTTTTCATAAAAACACTGTTTTATCACTAGGAGATTATCAGTGGAGGACTAGTAAACCTGCTGCCAGGTAGCCAAATGTAAGGGGTAGTCGGACCCCTGGTAGTGAAGGAGCTGTTTTTCCCCCCCTGAAGACGCCACAGTAGTATGGTGGCAAATTGTAAATGTTAATGGTAAAATGTTACCTGTCATAAACTGTTTCCCCACTAGGTGCCAGTGTAGAGCAGTGGTTCCCCTGGTAACAGTGGCAGGGAATAAAGGGGCAGGGCAGCCTAGGTGGGGAAGGAAGGGCTCTGAATGCAGAGTCCAGTGTGCAGTGAGATGTGACTGGAGAAAGAAGTCTGAGGTGACGGGGCAGAGTGTGGAAGTGGTGCAGTGGCAGAAGAAGTGGAAGAGTCAAGACTAGTCCCAAAGCCGGTAGTGTGTACTACAGTGCAGTGCAGCTATCAGGGGGATAACAAGTGGCTCCTGCAGGCGAAGGGTAGTGCCCTGACAAAGACGTGAAGGTAAATGGAAACGCCCGTAGAAAACAAGTGAAGTAGTTCCCCCGCAAAGAAGTGGAGAGGTGAGAACTTATCCGGAGCCGGTAGTCTGTGCTAGATCTGCCCTATAGTAAATCCGGGTTCAGTGTGCAGCTACTAGGGGGTTAACGCATGTCCCCTGCAGGCTAGGGAAAGTTACCGGGGAAAGAGGAAACCGTCAGCAAGAAGTGTAAGCTGTAATCCGAAGTGACTTGATGCTGAAGGGTGTAAAGAAGAGCGGAAGTTGTGATCAATAAAATGTTTCTTAGTTCATCAACTGCCTGTCTGTGGCTCTTTACTGGGAGTGGTGAAGAGGCCTGTGAGCCGAGAGAAAAAGGTGTTACCGAGAAGCAAATTGCCCACATGGAAGCGTCCCTGCCACCTACACTCTGCCCCACAAACAACACCTCCGTTTTAACAGTGACGGCTGGGCCGGGGGTCAGCCTGCCGCCCCCTGGGCGAGAGACCGTGACTACACCCCGTGAGGCGCCCCCTGCCCCCGTTACACAAGCATATTCATGAGCTCTGTATGACTCTGCCTTCATCTCTGATTGGCAACTTTCTGTGTACACTGTAGATGGGCAGAAAGTTGCCAATCAGTGGTGTGGGCGGGGTTATAGAGATCAACATTCAGAGAACTGCTAGATCTGCAGGAGATAAAAGGGATATGGCACTATGCAACCCCCATATAACATTAAGCAGCCCCAATATAGGACAATGCAGACCTATATAGCATTAGGCACCCTCATGTAGTATACAGCCCCCATATAGCACAATGCCGACCCATATAGCATTAGGCACCCTCATGTAGTATACAACCCGCAAATAGCACAATGCAGACCCAGATAGCATTAGGCACTTTCATTTAGTTTACAGCCCGCATATAGCACAATGCAGACCCAGATAGCATTAGGCATCCTCATGCAGTATACAGCCCGCATATAATGTAGCGCCCCTGAGTTCATCAGGGAGCTACAAGGTACTGCATCCCCACCAGGATGCAGGGCCTACCCCCAGGAACCCAGAAGACCAGTGCTTCTAACAACACAAACATTCCAGATAATCCCTGTTTTGCCCAACTCCCCCATAGACTGGTACCAGGATAGGGTTGGACCAATGGATCGCCGCCTAGAGGTGGAGCCGATCCAGTCCACTAGACGACCAGGTGGAAGGGGCAGAGAGGAGTTAGAGTCTGAGAGTCGGTGAAGGAGAAAGCAAGTAGAGCACTGACAGGAGTGTGACAGTGACCTGAGGGCCCAGGCGGTTGGTTGCCAGTGGAGTACTCCCAGAACAATACACCAACGGGGTACAGAATCCTAGGTCAGGCAAACACTCCAGCCAGACCTGATAAAATCTGCACAGTGAGGGGACCATCAAGAACTTCACTAACCTTGACGTTCGAGACACAATAGCAACGGGAGAACCGAGGACCAGAACCAGAGAATCCGACCCCACAGGGTTCACGCTAACGTCATACGGACTGCCGTTAATAAACTACCAGGAGGAGACCCCCAGACGCTCTAAGCCACGGGGACCCACCAACCAAAGACAGGTGCAGGGGAAAGAAGCCACCATGTCACTAAACCGGCACTGTGACTAAGGGGACCAGCGGTTGAGACCAGCCGGCCTCGGGTGACCAGTTTCCAGCTTACTGTGAGTAAAGGAACCAGTTACACTGCAACCCCTTGTGTGGCCTACCTTCTTTCAACACCCATCTACATCACCTATCCTCTGGGGCCTGGCCCTGCTTGCAGAGGGCCTAACGCCCAGGCTGCCAGTAATACCAGCCCCAATAGTGAAAACTGTTCAGCTGCGGCTCCATCCACATAGCCGCAAACCGCAAGTGGCGTCACGTGATAAACTCTTATTTAATTCCCTTGCAAATATACCTCTTTTTCAAAAAGCACCCAGGGCACGGAACCGGGCAACGGCCACCAACGTGACATTCCCCAGTTATACACTGCCCAGGACCGAGTACCCCATAACCCTGGGCGACACAATAGCACAATGCAGACCCAGATAGCATTAGGCATCCTCATGTACTATACAGCCCGCATATAGCACAATGCAGACCCAGATAGCATTGGACACCTTCATGTAGTATACAGCCCCCATATAGCACAGTACAGACCCAGATAGCATTAGGCACCTTCATGTAGTATACAGCTCGCATATAGCACAGTGCAGACCCAGATAGCATTAGCCACCTTCATGTAGTATACAGCCCCCAAATCATTTAATGCACCCCGTGGTCGTCTAGTCACAGTGATTGAATACATACTCACTTCTCCACGTTCCCCCACTGTTCTGGTCTCCTCAGCACATCCACTGCTGTTGCTCTGACCTCACTGCAGGTGCGTAGTGTTTATGTCATCGCGCTCCGCTGCTAAGCTGTCAGAGCACCGACAGACACAGCGGAAGAATGATGAGAGAGGGAGCGCGCCGCTCCATCTCATCATTGCTTTCAATTGTATTGGCAACTGTGATGCCAATACAATTGAAAGTGCAATTCTCGGCGGGGGAAGAGGCCGGTGACAGTGCTGGCAACAGGCCCTCCGACTAGCGGTGACGTGGCCTGCCACAATTGGAGGTACGCCATTCCTGCCACTGCGAGTGGACCTCCCCGGCAACCCAGGGCCCTGGCATTTGACTGGGTTTGACGGGTGCTGACGCCGGCCCTGATCAGGTGAGATGCCCTAAGGGCTCATTCACATATGAGTCCTATCCTTCTTTTCTCGGATAACACTTGTACTTATGATAATGTATAATGCTGTTCTCATTTCTAAATTTTTCCTGTGACTGAGTAGTCCACACAAATCGCATCCAGTACTCGTGTGCCATCTATTGTTCATTGGGCCCCAAACTGTGGAAAGTGCCGGCCAGTGAATAGAGACCAGCAGTAACAGCCTGACAGAGAGACATCCAAAATGAGAGCAGAGCTGTAGAGACATCTAAAATAAGGGCAAAGCTGTAGAGACATCAAAATGAGAGCAGCGCTGTAGAGACACCCAAAATGAGAGCCGAGCTGTAGAGACAAACAAAATGAGAGCAGAGCTGTAGAGACACCCAAAATGAGAGCAGAGCTGTAGAGACATATAAAATGAGAGCAGAGCCGTAGAGACCTCCAAATTGAGAGCAGAGCTGTAGAGACATATAAAATGAGAGCAGAGCTGTAGAGACACCCAAAATGAGAGCAGCGCTATAGAGACACCCAAAATGAGAGCAGCGCTGTAGAGACACCCAAAATGAGAGCAGCGCTGTAGAGACGGGCAACTTACTGTGGTAACTTATCAAAAAGTTTTTTCCATTGTGGTACTGTGGTAACTGACTGGTAAGAGAAATGGCCAGAGAGAAGCATCTGTATGAGCTAGTGTGGTGACAGATTCTGCAATTGGATTTTCATTATTTAAGGCTGAGGATAGATTTCCATCAAGATCAATCTATAGCCTAACATGTGGAGCCAGAGGAAGGCAAAAACCCCATGGGGCAGAGAGGAAGGTCATTATTAGGGAAAAAATTCCTTCCGACTCCACATATGTCAATCAGGCTAGTCCTCTATGCTGTTTATGGTATAACCCTTTTATGTTCCATCTGTATACCCCTTTGCAAAAAGCTGCTGATAGCGAAACGGACGTTGGGGTTTCCCCTTCTCCTGCCTCCTAGTTTTCACTATATCTACTGAGGTATTGTAGTGCTCTACTATGCTCTTGCTGCATGCTATATGTTCATTTTTTTCTCATTAATGTACACTCTACACCCCATCTTGACAGAAAAAAAACAGAAATGTAGAAATTTTTGCAAATTTATTAAACAAGAAAAACTGAAATATCACATGTTCATAAGTATTCAGACCCTTTGCACAGTATTGAGTAGAAGCACCCTTTTGAGCTAGTACAGCCATGAGTCTTCTTGGGAATGATGCAACAAGTTTTTCACACCTGGATTTTGGATCCTCTGCCATTCTTCCTTGCAGAGCCTCTCCAGTTCCTTCAGGTTGGATGGTAAACGTTGGTGGACAGTCATTTTCAGGTCTCTCCAGAGATGCTCAATTGGGTTGAGGTCAGGGCTCTGGCTGCGCAAGACAAGAATGATCACAGAGTTGTTCTGAAGCCAATTCTTTGTTATTTTAGCTGTGTGCTTAGGGTCCTTGTCTTGCTAGAAGGTGAACCTTTGGCCAAGTCTGAGGTCCAGCGCACTCTGGAAGAGGTTTTCTTCCAGGATATCTCTGTACTTGGCCGCATTCATCTTTCCTTCAATTGAAACCAGTTGTCCTATCCCTTCTCTCATAGCATGATGCTGCCACCACCATGTTTCACTGTTGGTATTGTATTGGGTAGGCGATGAGCAGTGCTTGGTTTTCTCCACACATACCGCTTAGAATTATCACCAAAAAGTTCTATCTTTGTCTCATTAGACCAGATAATCTTATTTCTCATAGTCTGGGAGTCCTTCATGTGTCCTCTATGAGGGCTTTTATATGTTTTCCACTGAGGAGAGGCTTGCGTTGGGCCACTCTGCCATAAAGGCCCAACTGATGGAAGGCTGTAGAGATAGTTGACTTTGTGGAACTTTCTCCCATCTCCCTACTGCATCTCTGGAGCTCAGCCACAGGGATCTTGGGGTTCTTCTTTATCTCTCTCACCAAGGCTTTTCTCCCACGATTGCCAAGTTTGGCTGGATGGCCAGGTCTAGGAAGAGTTCTGGTGGTCCCAAACTAATTCCATTTAAGGATTATGGAGGCCACTGTGCTCTTAGGAACCTTGAGTACTCCAGAAATTCTTTTGTAACCTTGGCCAGATCTGTGCCTTGCCACAATTCTGTCTCTGAGATCCTTGGGCAGTTCCTTTGACTTCATGATTTTCATTTGGTCTAACATGCACTGTGAACTGTGAGGTCTTATATAGACAGGTGTGTGCCTTTCCAAATCAAGTCCTATCAGTTTAATTAAACACAGCTGGACTCCAATGAAGAAGTAGAACCATCTCAAGGAGGATAACAAGAAATTTGACAACATGTGACTTAAATATGAGTGTCTGAGCAAAAGGGTCTGAATACTTTTGACCCTTTGATATTTCAGTTTTTCTTGTTTAATAAATTTGCAAACATTTCTACATTTCTGTTTTTTTCTGTCTTGATGGGATGCAGAGTGTACATTAATGAGAAAAAAATGACCTTTTTTTAATTTACCAAATGGCTGCAATGAAACAAAGAGTGAAAAATTTAAAGGGGTCTGAATACTTTCTGTACCCACTGTATGTAACCAGCCCAGTTTTCCTGTTCATCAGTATGTGTTGACCAAATTTTCCACTTACCGTATTTTTCGGACAATAAGGCACACATAAAAAAAAGCCTATGATTTTCTTTAGAAATCGAAAGTGCGCCTTATAGTCCGGTGCGCCTTGTATATGAATACAAGCGAGCATGATGCCTCCTGTTAAGAGACATGCTTAGTCACCTAAACCGGTCACTCCGGTGCTGGTTGATCAGATAGGCCGCGCTGTTCTCCGGGATCGGCGCCTCCTCTTTTGGCCATCTTGCTCCTCTGTCTTCTGAAGCCTGTGTGCATGACGCGTCAATGTCATACACACTCGCCGGCACTGAGGTCCTGCGCAGGCGCACTACAATACCGTACTTTGATCTGCCCTGAGCAGGGCAAATCAAAGTGCGCCTGCGCAGGACCTCAGTGTCAGTGAGTGTGTATGACGTGGATGCGGAGGCGCCGGTCCCGGAGAACAGCACCACCCATCTGGCCAACCAGCACCGGAGCGACCGGTTTAGGTGAGTAAAGTGTTTTTTATGTTCTACAGTGCGGCCTGCGCTCTTATATACAGCATGTTAGAATGCTGTACATAAGAGCAGCGTCGGACTGGCTACCGGAGGAATCTCCAGTAATGCCAGGCCTGGGTTCAGGTAGCTGCATTGCACTCAGGAGCTCTCACCTGAGCTCCAGAGTGCAGCCTAGACTGTACCGCGAGCGCCGAGTGATTGATTCCCCGGCGATTGCGGTTCAGTCCATGACAGCTGCAGACATCCCGGGCTGATCTCCGGTGCTCTCACCTGAACTCCGGATTGCACCCCGGCCTTTTCACAGCTGTCATGAACTTAATGCGCTGCGGCTTATAATCCGGTGCGCCTTATATATGAACCTAGGCGCCTTAGCAGGCTCTCATTGCTATTGCGCCTTATAATCCGGTGCGCCTTATAGTCCGAAAAATATGATATATTGTTATATATGTTTTACATAATAAACTTTGTCATAATTTTCCATAATAATTATTCTTTGCTCTGGTGTTCTCACTTCTTTGTTCTCCTGGTTTATCTACTCGTATTTGACGTATATACCTGTTCTGTGGTACATACATTTATGTTTCCCCAGTTCCATATATTATGTTATGGCCTCATCTACTGTATATGGTTTCTAATTTGTAACTTTAAAGGGATTGTCCCAGAAACAACATTAATCTATGTGTATTCTCTCATTACTGCTCCATTCACACAGGAGACTTTGGTACCACTATTTCCATGGTTGTTTGGGTCAGTCCCAAGCAATAACGTACTTGTCACCTATCATGTGACGAGATGATATATGCTGTTTATGGAATAATCCTTTTATGTTCCACCTGTATCATTGAGTTCTACTGTCGCAACAAAGATCAGAATTAACAATAAGAAGCTATATACATCTCATCTGAGTAGTCTTGGTCATCCAACGCTACAATGTCTGCAGCAAAATGCATCTCTTCTTTATTCGCAATATCTTTATCCATCCTATTACAGAGTAAAACAGATAGTGAGAATCAAGGTGACCCGCCATAGGATCATCAGTACTGTGACATTGTATTATACAAATATCCATCCTATTATAGAGTAGAACAGATAGTGAGAATCAAGGTGACCCTCCATAGGATCATCAGTACTGTGACATTGTATTATACAAATATCCATCCTATTATAGAGTAAAACAGATAGTGAGAATCAAAGTGACCCGCCATAGGACCATCAGTACTGTGACGTTTTATTATACAAATATCAATCCTATTATAGAATAGAACAGATAGTGAGAATCAAGGTGACCCGCCATAGGATCATCAGTACTGTGACGTTTTATTATACAAATATCCATCCTATTATAGAGTAAAACAGATAGTGAGAATCAAGGTGACCCGCCATAGGACCATCAGTACTGTGACGTTTTATTATACAAATATCAATCCTATTATAGAATAGAACAGATAGTGAGAATCAAGGTGACCCGCCATAGGATCATCAGTACTGTGACGTTTTATTATACAAATATCCATCCTATTATAGAGTAAAACAGATAGTGAGAATCAAGGTGACCCGCCATAGGATCATCAGTACTGTTGTGAAGCCCCACAAGTGTTGTGTCGTTGCATTACCTTCAGGGACTCCACTCGGCTGGATCTCGTCACTGGTAGGGAATCTTCTATTTGTCGTGACGCCACTCTCAGTATTGCGGTCAGTGGGGACCGCCACTGCAGGTTGAGGGACGCCTGGGGCTGATGGTGAGTGCAGTTAGTTGGAATAGCCTCCTGAGAGTGAGGCAAGCCCCAGGGCCCTGTGTAGGTGCGTAGTACCACAAGGCGCAGAATAACTCCACACAAGCAGAATGTCTTTCAGGGGTTTTACTCACAGTTGATGGCAGGGTGAGTAACCCGGGCGTAGCTGGGATGAACCAGGGTGGAACCAGGTATCCTTCAGGCTGACTTCTGATGGTGACTACCAACTCGCCTTCCTTAGCCCTTGGTGGTTTGGGGTAACCCCGACTTTTAGTCCCTATGGGGGTCACCCAGGGAAGTTGCTGAAGCCTCTCTCCCCTTCGTTTGCCGTTTGCTTGTTGCCTGGGCCAGATCACTCCAGCTGCTTGCCTCCTGTGAACTATGGGCCCTAACTGTGGCTACGTGGCTGCGGCTTTTAGGTGTTGTGGTGTGGGCTTTGAGGGCCCCACACCGGCAGGTTTAGCAGGGAAAGGTAGATCTATCCCCGCTCCGGGATCTGCCGCCCGTTTGGGCCTGGTACTCCCTAGCAGTCTCCTTACTTCCCACTCTGTGCTCTCTCTTTAGCTGGAGATGGGTTTCGGGTAGCACTCCTAGGTGACCGTTCTCCCCCGTCGGTAGCCACTGCGCGGACGCTGTCAGACTGCAACAGCCCCAGGGGTAGGGGTCTGCTCTCCTCGGAGCTCCCTGGACTCTGCACTGAACCGGCTCACTGCCCCTCCTCTCCTGTTCTTGCCTACGCCACCTAGCAACCAGGCTCTCTTACCACACCCCTTGAGAGGAGATGGAGGCTTTTGGCCCCCTCCACTATTCCAGTGGAGGTGAAGGCTTTTCCCCCTCCTGGGATCCCCAGGGGTCCTCTCATAGGTACATGTGTGAGACCTGATCACTATGCGCCTGTGTAGTCACACCTCGGTCAGCCTTCTGGATTACCTGTATTGTACTGTCCCCAGCATGGGTGCAGTACTCAGTGGTGCCTGACCAGGTCAGGGGCGCCACATTCCCCCTTAGTTATCACCAGCACGTCCTCGGGCTGCAAGACAACATTTTAAAATGCATAAAACAGTAAAACATGGTAAAACATTTTTAAAACCACCAGGTACCATACATCACCACCCTCCACCCACAAGTCCGTTAACCCACCCAAAACCCTCTCACGTTGGCCGCGCCTTCAGCCACTTCTGGCAGGATGTAGAGGCGGCTTTCATGGGCTGGTGGTCTTCAG
This sequence comes from Anomaloglossus baeobatrachus, assembly GCF_048569485.1. Taxonomy (NCBI): domain Eukaryota; kingdom Metazoa; phylum Chordata; class Amphibia; order Anura; family Aromobatidae; genus Anomaloglossus; species Anomaloglossus baeobatrachus. Next base: position 538,789,426 of record NC_134353.1, on the reverse strand, counting down.
GGTATACCTGGCCTGGTGGATCCGCGCCTTCAGCCTCTTCTGGCAGGATGTAGAGGCGGCCTCCACAGTTGGTGCTGACCAGGTACCCTCTCTGTGGTGGAGAGCCAGGCCCCATAAACAGGCATGCTCTCTGGTTGCAGGTGAGCCAAGGCCCTATATACGGACGTGCTCCCTGGTTGCAGACGAGCCAAGCCCCTAAACAGGCTGACTCTGGTGGTGGTGGTGCCCTCTGGTGTAACTATTTACACTGCGAGAGTTTGTGGCTATAGCCAGTTCATAGCCTTAAGGTTCATTTCTCACATCAGTTTATGTGGGCACATTCTTAAACTTTAAAACGTTGCAAAAAACTTTTCAAACTGGTAACTTGCTTTACTTTACACGAACTTTATGCAGACTCCTCTTCACCAGGGCTTGGGCCTGTAGGGCTGCGGCACCTGTTGCTTCCTTGACCTTTTTCTTCATCTGTGGTAGTCTCGTCAGTAGGTCCTTTGTCTTTTCTTTCTTTATCGCTGTCTTTCCTTTCTTCTTCTTTAGGACATGGTGCTACATCTAGCGCATACCAGCCTCTTTCTCCTTGATGCATGGTAAATTGCACTGTGTCTCCCATTCTCAGGTTTCTTCCAGGATGTCCTCTGGGCAAGTGGGCTCTGACATCTCGTCTATTGACAAAAATGCCCTCTTTCATACCTGATGCCACTATAAAGCCGTATCCGCTCTTCAAGTTAAAGTCTTCCACAACTCCTCTACAAAGGGGTCCTCTGACCTGTGCTTTGGCTCTTCTCAGGAACCGTTTTTCTTCTAGGTCTCTGGCCGTGACTTCTCTCTGCTCTGGGGATGGCGGTGCAGGGAAAGACTGGGTTCTGCTACGGCGCCGTGTCTTGCGGACTGGATTCTGCGAGGTACAGCTTACAAGCTCCCAGGTAAGGCTTTTAGGCAAATCTTCTTCAGCAGATGGTGTCAGGTCTTCTTCATCCCAGCGGGAGTATGGCAACATCTCTGGCTCTGGGCATGGATCCACTGCTGGTATCTCCGGGGTCAGCTCCTCAGCCTCCTGGCCTCCTCTCCCCCTTAGTTCTTCTGAGCACTCCTTCGGTGGCAGTGCTGGGGATGGGCTTTCTTCAACAGACCCAGACGGGGAACTCTTTGGCGTGGTTGCTGCAGGAGTTGTCGGAATCCTCTTGGGGGTGTGCGGAGGGAGCATGTACTGATCCACCATCTCCTGTGGGAACTTGGCCTCCATGTCAGCCTTCAGCTGCCAGTATGCGGAGTCTTCACCTATCAGGGATTTCCTTGCAGGGACCTCCTTGGACTGGGGAGCGGTGTCTGGTCTGGCCTTGCAGGCCGGGGTAAACAATGATACGTCTGTCTTTTCTTGGCGGGCCGCGCCCGATATGGCGGCAGCCTGGTCTTGGCGGGCCGCGCCTGGCATGGCGGCGGCCTGGATGGGCGTTTCTGTCGCAGCCGGAGCCTTAGCGGGCATCGCTACCGTGGCCGGTGCTTGGCGGGACGGACTGGGCGTTGCTGCCGCGGTCTGGGCTTGGCGGGCCGGGCCTAGCATGGCAGCGGCCTGGGTCAGCGTCACACTTGCGGCGTGGATTAGGGTCGCGGCGGCAGCCGGATCTTTGCGGGCCGGGCTGGGCGTTGTTGCAGGGACCGGGTCTTGGTGGGCCGAGCAGGGCATCGCTGCGTCGGCCTGGGCTTGGCGGGCCGCGCCTGGCATGGCTGCGGCCTGGATCAGCGTCGCCGCGCCGGGCGCCTTTTCAGGGACCGCGGGCGTGGCAGCAGGGGTCGGGGCACTCGCGCTGGCAGGGGCATCACTGGACTCACCCATCGGTGGCAGCATCGGGGTCTGAGTCGTCGCCGTCCGGTCTGGCACTCGGCGCGCGGCTCTCCCTTCATAGGCCTGAACCGCCGCGGTCATCCCCAGGAACTCCGCACGTCCCTCTCTGATCTGCCTTCCGATCCTGGCTTCCAGTTGTTCGCAGAACTCGGCAAGCTCCCGACACCACCAGGCAGTGGAGCCTGGCTCTGGGTCTCTGCATTCAGACGCCATTTTCTCTAACAACAAGCTGCTGGCTTCTTTTCCGTTCCGCCGTCTCTGGACGCTTCCGCTCTCTTCACAAGCGAGGTCAGAACTCTGCAGGGGATCTCTGGGTAGCCACACCTCTTCGTGGGCGGTAACTTCTCCCAGCGCGGGCTGCTGTTGTTTTTCAGCGCGCTTTTCATGGTGGCAATATGGCGGCGCTTCCAATTTTTCAAGCGGACCGCCCAGGCACATGGTCACCTGTCTGGACAGGTCTAGTCCTTATCCTGTTCGTGACGCCAGATGTGAAGCCCCACAAGTGTTGTGTCAGTGCATTACCTTCAGGGACTCCACTCGGCTGGATCTCGTCACTGGTAAGGAATCTTCTATTTGTCGTGACGCCACTCTCAGTATTGCGGTCAGTGGGGACCGCCACTGCAGGTTGAGGGACGCCTGGGGCTGATGGTGAGTGCAGTTAGTTGGAATAGCCTCCTGAGAGTGAGGCAAGCCCCAGGGCCCTGTGTAGGTGCGTAGTACCACAAGGCGCAGAATAACTCCACACAAGCAGAATGTCTTTCAGGGGTTTTACTCACAGTTGATGGCAGGGTGAGTAACCCGGGCGTAGCTGGGATGAACCAGGGTGGAACCAGGTATCCTTCAGGCTGACTTCTGATGGTGACTACCAACTCGCCTTCCTTAGCCCTTGGTGGTTTGGGGTAACCCCGACTTTTAGTCCCTATGGGGGTCACCCAGGGAAGTTGCTGAAGCCTCTCTCCCCTTCGTTTGCCGTTTGCTTGTTGCCTGGGCCAGATCACTCCAGCTGCTTGCCTCCTGTGAACTATGGGCCCTAACTGTGGCTACGTGGCTGCGGCTTTTAGGTGTTGTGGTGTGGGCTTTGAGGGCCCCACACCGGCAGGTTTAGCAGGGAAAGGTAGATCTATCCCCGCTCCGGGATCTGCCGCCCGTTTGGGCCTGGTACTCCCTAGCAGTCTCCTTACTTCCCACTCTGTGCTCTCTCTTTAGCTGGAGATGGGTTTCGGGTAGCACTCCTAGGTGACCGTTCTCCCCCGTCGGTAGCCACTGCGCGGACGCTGTCAGACTGCAACAGCCCCAGGGGTAGGGGTCTGCTCTCCTCGGAGCTCCCTGGACTCTGCACTGAACCGGCTCACTGCCCCTCCTCTCCTGTTCTTGCCTACGCCACCTAGCAACCAGGCTCTCTTACCACACCCCTTGAGAGGAGATGGAGGCTTTTGGCCCCCTCCACTATTCCAGTGGAGGTGAAGGCTTTTCCCCCTCCTGGGATCCCCAGGGGTCCTCTCATAGGTACATGTGTGAGACCTGATCACTATGCGCCTGTGTAGTCACACCTCGGTCAGCCTTCTGGATTACCTGTATTGTACTGTCCCCAGCATGGGTGCAGTACTCAGTGGTGCCTGACCAGGTCAGGGGCGCCACACTGTGACGTTTTATTATACAAATATCAATCTTATTATAGAATAGAACAGATAGTGAGTGTGGAGACACGGGGCTCAGTGGGCGCTCTCGTCCACTAAAACCCGCCGCCTTTAGAAAGACAGCGTGGCTCAGGGCTCATCCCAACTGAACGCCGGCCTCCCTAACCGTGGGCGTAACACTACTCAGACAACACAGGGTGAGGGAACCACAATAATTAGACTTTATTGGATCCCCAAACAATTAACGGCACATAACACATAACCAGCAAAACACACAAATGTAACAGGCAACAGAGTCTCACCCTTCCGCTGGCTCACCAGGGATTTAGAATGTCCATGCCTCACAGGTTCCAAGCTGTCTGAGGTCTGCAAAGTCTGTAACAGGTGACTGAACTGTCCCAACCTGCGTGTCCTCCTTAGGTAGTCCTGGTTTGATGTTACAATCCTGGCAGCCGGAGTCGAAATCCCTAGGCTGTGGATATGGTCTCCAACCGGATCCGGAGTCCCTAGATTGAAGCCATAAGATGTCCTGATCCTCCAGTCAGCTCCAAAGAGCTTAGACTGAATCCATCAACCATCAACAACCACTGGTGGCTTAAAGAAGTCCTTTTTATAGCCACAACCTTCCCCTTGGATACACTGCGTCCTCATCGATTGGTTGGACAAGATTGCTTCTCCCATTGGAGGAATTTCAAGCTGCATGGACAATGTTCATTTAAATGATGTGCTTAGAAAGGCTGAGGGTGTACATGTAAACTGGGAGCCACTGACTAGACAATGGCTACTAAGGTAATTACATTATCAATACACAACTACAATACAATGGTTACTGGAAATGTCTGGAGAACAATAGTCTAGCTTTCAGTGGCCAACACAATTACATTGAGTCAACAAGAGTCTTGTAAAAACAATGAGGGACTTCTCCCCCATCTATAGACAATCTATCATGCTGTCTGGCTGGATTTTAAGAAACGTTAACCCATGAGAGTCCATGTCGTCACATTCCTCCCCCTTCTTAATATTAGCCAGACATGATAGGCTTCCGATCATCCTTCTCCTCTTGTCGGGAAAGCCCATCCGCATTTCCATGGTTCTTGCCTTGTTTATGGGAGATGGAAAAATTGTAAGATTGTAATGCCAGACTCCACCTGAGCAAGCGTCCGTTGTCCCCGGCAGTGCGATTTAGCCAACTCAATGGATTGTGGTCAGTGAGGACTGTGAACTCATTGCCATAGAGGTAGGGCTGCAATTTTTTTAGGGCCCAGACTATGGCCAGGCATTCTTTTTCTATGGTGGCATAAGCCCTCTCTCGGTCCAACAGTTTCCGGGAGAGGTAAGCTATCGGATGTTCCTCACCGTTGTCCCCCACTTGGCTAAGTACAGCTCATAGTCCTGTGTCCGATGCGTCTGTTTGGACAATGAGTCTGCGACGGAAGTCAGGAGCAGTCAAGACTGGGCTTTGGGCTAGCCGGTCTTTCAATTGGAGGAACGCAGTTTCACATTCTGGGGTCCAGATAAGGTTACGGGCATATCTTTTGGTTGTGAGGTCAGTGAGCGGTTTTGCTATGGTACTGTAATTGGGGATAAACTTTCGATAGTAGTTTGCGGTTCCTAGAAATGCACGGACCTGTTTTTGATTGACCGGGCGTGGCCACTGGATAATGGCTTCTACTTTTGCAGGTTCGGGACGAATGCACCCACTTCCCACCCGATGTCCCAGGTATAGCACTTCGGCCATCCCCATTTGGCATTTGTCAGGTCGGATGGTGAGCTGGGCTTTGGCTACCTCCTGCAGCACCTGGGACACATGCTGAAGATGCTCTTCCCAAGTGTCGCTGAAGATAGCGATGTCATCCAAATAGGCCTGGGCATACCCCTGACATCCCTCTAGTAAATGGTCTACCATCCTCTGGAAGGTGGCTGGGGCGTTTTTCATCCCAAAAGGCATGCTGGTAAACTCAAAGAGGCCAAAAGGGGTTATGAAGGCCGATTTCTCTTGAGCGTCTTTTGTGAGTGGGATCTGCCAGTATCCCTTGCTCAAATCGAGGGTAGATATAAACCGAGACCCCCCTAACCTATCTAGTAGTTCATCCACCCGGGGCATGGGGTAAGCATCTGTAATCGTGACCTCATTGAGCCGTCTATAGTCCACACAGAAACGAGTACTCTTGTCCTTTTTTGGCACCAATACCACACTGGCAGCCCATGGGCTATGGGAGGGGACTATGACTCCCATATTTAACATGTCATCCACCTCGGCCTTCATCATTGCCAACACAGGAGGGGTCACCCGGTAGGCGGGTTGTCTTAGTGGGGTGGCTGCCCCTGTATTGACATGATGCTGGACCAGGGGGGTTCTACCAGGATGACTTGTGAACAGGGTTTCATATGTTCCGAGTATGTCTGATATCTGTCGCTTCTGTGATGGACAAAGCTGCTCCCCTAGTGATACATCTTTTACCCCCATTTCCCTTTTGGAGTCCACTAATAGGTCTGGGATCTGGTCCAACTCTGGATCATCTAACTCTGGACAGCAAACTGCTAAATTGGTGACTTCTCGTTCCTCATAAGCTTTTAGCCTATTGATGTGGTAGGTACGCTCACGAACACCTGCTCGATCCAGGGCCACGGTGTAGTCAATATTGCCACATTTCTTGGTAATGGTGAATGGACCCGCCCACATGGCTTGCAGCTTGTTTTTCCGCACCGGTACTAGTACTAGGACCTTCTGTCCACAGGCAAATTCTCGGGGCCGGGCAGTGCGGTCATAACATCGTTTTTGCCTTTCCTGAGCCACTTCTAAATTCCCATGGGCTAACGCCATGAGGTGCCTCATCCTTTCCCTAAACTTTTGAACATAGTCCAGTATGGGAACCTCTTCTGTGGGGAAGGTGCCCTCCCAACTCTCTCGTACCAGCTCTAGGGGCCCTCGTACTTTTCGGCCGTACAGCAATTCAAAGGGAGAGAACCCAGTGGAGTCCTGCGGCACCTCCCGGTAAGCAAAAAGGAGCTGCTGCAAGTTTTTCTCCCAGTCCCCCCCTCGGACTCCACATATCGGCTAATGAGCTGTTTGAGCGTTTTGTTGAAGCGCTCACACAATGCATTTGTTTCAGGATGGTAGGGGGTTGTGCGCATGGGGCGGACTCCATGTTTTTCCCACAGGGTGTGAATCAGTTCACTTTGGAACTGTGCTCCCTGGTCAGTCAATACTTCCTGTGGAAACCCTACCCGGCTAAAGATGTCCAGTAGAGCTTGAGCCACGTGCTCTGCATCTATGGAGGTTAAGGCAACGGCTTCTGGGTAACGGGTGGCAAAGTCTACCAGGGTGAGGATGAATCTTTTTCCACTGCGGCTGGGGATGGCTAAGGGGCCTACTATATCAATGGCAACTCTCTGGAACGGTTCTCCTATCAAGGGCATGGGTTGAAGTGGGGCACGGCATGGGGCTCCCCCCATACGCTGACACACTGGGCAAGAGGCTTTGTATTTTTGCACTTCTTGAGTGACCCTTGGCCAGAAAAAACTACGCAGCAGGCGGGCCCGAGTCTTTTTGGTCCCCATGTGCCCAGCCGCAGGAACATCATGAGCTAAACGCAACAGTTGGGGTCGGTATGGCTGGGGTACCACAAGCTGATGTACACGGGTCCAGGGTTTTTCTGGGCAGGATGCGGGCTTCTCCCGATATAAGAGGCCTTTTTCCCATCTATATACCTCCCCCCAATCAATGGCCACAGTTGGGTCTGATGTACTCACATTTGTTGGCTCTGATGAGGAGGCTGAAGATTGAGGAGTTGGGTTCTCCTCTGATGGGCTGGAAGAAAGACCTGCACCAGGATGGTGTTTGGCTTGGCTGCGGGTGATGGCGGTGACAAACTGGCTGGATAGTCCTTGTCCTAGGTCATTTCCCAAAATTACAGGGGTGGGGAGGCCGTCCATGAGCCCCACTTCAACCTCTCCTTGGTCAGTTCCCCAGTCCAACTGCACTCGTGCCAGAGGGATGTTCGAGCGCTGACCCCCAGCAAGGATGATGGTCACTTGGCGGCCAGGTAAATGATGTTCTGTGGGAACAATATCTGGGCTGACCAGGGTGATGGAAGATCCCGAGTCTCGAAGTCCCTGAGCCTGTATATCACCGACCTTGACCGTCTGGATGTGGGGATGGAGGTTAGCTGGTGTACGGTGTCCGGCCTGCCGTAGGGTGTGGACTGGATAAACCACTTCCTCAGCTATTGGTGTTTCTCGGGAGTAGCATTCCTCAGGTCTCGTTGGTTCATCTCGGCATATGTTGACTGGTAGACGGGCTCCAGGCATGGGGTCCCGGTTTTGTAGACACTCTTTGGCCATGTGTCCAAGGCGCCCACACGTATAACAGCGCCGTGGGTTAGACAAGTCACCCACCCTGTTGGTAAACCTTTGTCTTGTTGGGGCTTCTGTGGGGTAACGAGTTAGTCCAGCACGTGAGTCTGGGGGTCGCTTGGATCCATGGTTGAGGGACCTATTGGGCCTCCAGCTGGGTCGGTTGGCTGTAAATTCGTCAGCCAATCGCGCTGCTTGCTCTGGGGTGTCGGGCTTCCTGTCAGCTACCCATTCTCGGATTTCCGGGGCCATCTGCACCAGCAGCTGTTCAAGCACTATCACATCACGGAGGGCAGCAGCGGAGTGGGCAGCCCGTCCATCGAGCCAGCGATTACAGTGTCGTCGGAGTTGACTGCCAAATTCGACGTACGAGACACCCTGGCGAGACATAGTCCGGAACTTAGTGCGATGTCTCTCGGGTGTTATGGTAAAAAGGGCCAACAAAGTGTCCTTAATAATTCCGTAGTCCAAACAGTCCTGAGGCCAAAGTGATCGGACAGCCTCCTGGGCCCGGACCGGCAAGCTTGTCCACAGGTATTTGGACCACTCATCTGTGGGCACCTGGTGCATACGCATTAGCATCTCAAAGTTTTGCAAGTGTTCATCTATCTCAGTGCTGGAATCATTAAACACTGGCACATCCCTGTAGCGAAGATGACTTCCTTGGTGGTGGTCTATCCTGGAGGTAGGTGCTGATGGTGAGGAAATTGGAAATCCAAACACAAATTGCAGAACACCAGCCCTCTCTTCCCTTGAAGCTTCAGGCCCCAATGCAGTAAACAATTCCTTGACTCGGTCTGCTTGGGTTTGGTTTGTTTCCAGACTGTTACTGGATCTAGGATGAGATACAGGGTTTACCTCCTCTGATACCACAACGGCAGTGTCCTCATCATCCTCTGCATCATTCTGGGCATCCCAACAGACTAATTTCCGGATCAAGTCTGACCGAGTGTCAGTGTTCCTGTAGTCAATCTTTCGCATCTGGCACAGATCCTGTAGCATCCATTTACTGCTGCGGTCGTAACTCCTCTCTGGTCCTTGTCCCATGGCTGAGCTGGTGGGGTTGGACATGGCAGCGTCCGAAACCTGAATGCCTCCCCTATGGCCTGCTGGGTATGCTTATGTGCCTCCCTGGTTGTTGAGCCGTGGATGGTGTCCGAAAACACCAGTCCACTGCAGCTCCCCTGGGTAAACCAGGCTGAGTAGTATCCCACTGCTGCCACCAATTGTGGAGACACGGGGCTCAGTGGGCGCTCTCGTCCACTAAAACCCGCCGCCTTTAGAAAGACAGCGTGGCTCAGGGCTCATCCCAACTGAACGCCGGCCTCCCTAACCGTGGGCGTAACACTACTCAGACAACACAGGGTGAGGGAACCACAATAATTAGACTTTATTGGATCCCCAAACAATTAACGGCACATAACACATAACCAGCAAAACACACAAATGTAACAGGCAACAGAGTCTCACCCTTCCGCTGGCTCACCAGGGATTTAGAATGTCCATGCCTCACAGGTTCCAAGCTGTCTGAGGTCTGCAAAGTCTGTAACAGGTGACTGAACTGTCCCAACCTGCGTGTCCTCCTTAGGTAGTCCTGGTTTGATGTTACAATCCTGGCAGCCGGAGTCGAAATCCCTAGGCTGTGGATATGGTCTCCAACCGGATCCGGAGTCCCTAGATTGAAGCCATAAGATGTCCTGATCCTCCAGTCAGCTCCAAAGAGCTTAGACTGAATCCATCAACCATCAACAACCACTGGTGGCTTAAAGAAGTCCTTTTTATAGCCACAACCTTCCCCTTGGATACACTGCGTCCTCATCGATTGGTTGGACAAGATTGCTTCTCCCATTGGAGGAATTTCAAGCTGCATGGACAATGTTCATTTAAATGATGTGCTTAGAAAGGCTGAGGGTGTACATGTAAACTGGGAGCCACTGACTAGACAATGGCTACTAAGGTAATTACATTATCAATACACAACTACAATACAATGGTTACTGGAAATGTCTGGAGAACAATAGTCTAGCTTTCAGTGGCCAACACAATTACATTGAGTCAACAAGAGTCTTGTAAAAACAATGAGGGACTTCTCCCCCATCTATAGACAATCTATCATGCTGTCTGGCTGGATTTTAAGAAACGTTAACCCATGAGAGTCCATGTCGTCACATTCCTCCCCCTTCTTAATATTAGCCAGACATGATAGGCTTCCGATCATCCTTCTCCTCTTGTCGGGAAAGCCCATCCGCATTTCCATGGTTCTTGCCTTGTTTATGGGAGATGGAAAAATTGTAAGATTGTAATGCCAGACTCCACCTGAGCAAGCGTCCGTTGTCCCCGGCAGTGCGATTTAGCCAACTCAATGGATTGTGGTCAGTGAGGACTGTGAACTCATTGCCATAGAGGTAGGGCTGCAATTTTTTTAGGGCCCAGACTATGGCCAGGCATTCTTTTTCTATGGTGGCATAAGCCCTCTCTCGGTCCAACAGTTTCCGGGAGAGGTAAGCTATCGGATGTTCCTCACCGTTGTCCCCCACTTGGCTAAGTACAGCTCATAGTCCTGTGTCCGATGCGTCTGTTTGGACAATGAATCTGCGACGGAAGTCAGGAGCAGTCAAGACTGGGCTTTGGGCTAGCCGGTCTTTCAATTGGAGGAACGCAGTTTCACATTCTGGGGTCCAGATAAGGTTACGGGCATATCTTTTGGTTGTGAGGTCAGTGAGCAGTTTTGCTATGGTACTGTAATTGGGGATAAACTTTCGATAGTAGTTTGCGGTTCCTAGAAATGCACGGACCTGTTTTTGATTGACCGGGCGTGGCCACTGGATAATGGCTTCTACTTTTGCAGGTTCGGGACGAATGCACCCACAGACAATCTATCATGCTGTCTGGCTGGATTTTAAGAAACGTTAACCCATGAGAGTCCATGTCGTCACAGTGAGAATCAAGGTGACCCGCCATAGGATCATCAGTACTGTGACATTTTATTATGCAAATATCCATCCTATTATAGAGTAGAACAGATAGTGAGAATCAAGGTGACCCGCCATAGGATCATCAGTACTGTGACATTGTATTATACAAATATACATCCTATTGTAGAGTAGAACAGATAGTGAGAATCAAGGTGACCTGCCATAGGATCATCAGCACTGTGACGTTTTATTATACAAATATCCATCCTATTATAGAGTAGAACATATAGTGAGAATCAAGGTGACCCGCCCTAGGATCATCAGTACTGTGATATTGTATTATACAAATATCAATCCTATTATAGAATAGAACAGATAGTGAGAATCAAGGTGACCGCCATAGGGTCATCAGTACTGTGACGTTTTATTATACAAATATCCATCCTATTACAGAGTAGAACAGATAGTGAGAATCAAGGTGACCCGCCATAGGATCATCAGTACTGTGACATTGTATTATACAAATATACATCCTATTGTAGAGTAGAACAGATAGTGAGAATCAAGGTGACCCGCCATAGGATCATCAGTACTGTGACGTTTTATTATACAAATATCCATCCTATTATAGAGTAAAACAGATAGTGAGAATCAAGGTGACCCGCCATAGGATCATCAGTACTGTGACGTTTTATTATACAAATATCCATCCTATTATAGAGTAGAACAGATAGTGAGAATCAAGGTTGACCCGCCATAGGATCATCAGTACTGTGACACTTCATTATACAAATATCCATCCTATTATAGAGTAAAACAGATAGTGAGAATCAAGGTGACCCGCCATATGATCATCAGTACTGTGACATTGTATTATACAAATATCCCTCCTATTATAGAGTAGAACAGATAGTGAGAATCAAGGTGACCCGCCATAGGATCATCAGTACTGTGACACTTCATTATACAAATATCCATCCTATTATAGAGTAAAACAGATAGTGAGAATCAATGTGACCCGCCATAGGATCATCAGTACTGTGACATTGTATTATACAGATATGGGTAATGAGCTGCACTAAAACCTCCTTTGTATCAGAAAAAGGGGCAAAATTACTCTTTAAATGTGGCATTAGGGCAGAATATCATATTTCAGCATCTTCCTGGATTTCAAATACCATGTCACAGTTGGTGGATGATTCCCATAAGCTGCCTTACTATTGAGGTCTATTGGTGCACCATCACTTGTGGGCGTCAGTTGTAATAGACAATATACTGCTGTAACAGCTGTGATAACTCTGATCATGGCCGTGTAACCTCTGTGAGTAAATGATGCAATTACGTAGTGCCTATAGATACCCATGGCAGCCTGCAACTAGACATGATATGGAGTTGGAGGACAGGTAGAAACCTGGGGCATAACGATAACAGGTGAAGGAGTCACAATCACACCCGGGCCCTGGAGCCTAGGGGGCCCCAAAAAGTCCATTTAGGCCTATATGAAAGGACCAATGCTATTAAACACTTGCAATAATTGGGGGCACCGCTGGAGCTTTTCATTGGGGCTCATGAGCTTCAAATTATGACTGTGGTAGAAACATTATAATATGTAAGAAACAACTAATGAAAAACAAAAGCTGACAACACACTGCGCATACCTTCCACTAACACAACCCTCAATGGAATGTTGGCGTGCAGCTCCTTATATAGCACGTGTGATGTCATACTGTGTGGGCGGAGCCAGCAACCTCTATATTCTGTAACATCACAATGTCAGCGGGCAGCTCCTTATATGGCACGTGTGATGTCATACTGTGTGGGCGGAGCCATAATCCTCAGTATTCCCTAATATCGCAAGCAGCAGGTATTGAAGCTGCAGAAAGCGCTGTGCAGCCAGGACAATTACTATAGATAATGGCCTCTGAATTTACACCTCAGGCCCCAAACATTTGTCTGAGGCTCAACCTTGGCTTTTATATACAATGTAATTGGAGAGTCAATTAGAAATAGTAATAATAAGCCTCATATTGTCAGAATAATCTTTTCTAAAGCTCTAATATTGCACAGAACACTTAATAAAGTACATGTAGTAACAAGACAGGGGCGACGCAGGAGGGGAAAATGTATGTTATATAATGATCCAGCTTTGTTTCCCCCCCAAAAAAACCCCTCAAAAACAACAAAAACAAAACAAAGGGAAGACATGAAATGAAAGGGAATGTGTCAGTTTATACCTACAGTCTGATCAGTGGCCGCAGGGTGCAGAGGAGAAGCTGATCTCACTGATATATCGGGGAGCTGGAAAAGATTCAGTATAGCTTGTATATTATTCATTGAAATCCCTGGTGTCTGTATGCATGAGTCCAGTGGGCGGTCCTACTTGTGATTGACAGCTCTCTCTGCATGCCCATACAGGAAGGACTACCCATCACTGAATAGGACCACCCACAGGACTCATATCCATACAAACCCCAGGGACTTCAGTGAATAAAATGCGCGTTTCATTGAATCTTTCCTCCCAATAATGTCCATCCCTCTGATCCGCTCTCCTGCTCTATAACACCCGCCTGCAGATCAGATGCCATTATCAGTGTAATAGGTGTTCATATGGCAGTATGGTCGTTACTATGTTTTGGCAACCAAGTATAGCAAATCTTTTGGCCAATGCCCCCCACTGCTGTTTACTTTTTTAAAACAAGGTGGGGGCAGCAGAAGTCCCATATTTTTTTTTTTTTTAAACATAATTTTTTATTGCATTTTTCAGAATCATTACAATATATCTAACATTTGAACAAGAATAAATTCACCTTACCAATTTACCCACCCTTGTCTTAACCCACCCTCTTTTATTCCCACTTTATCCCCCCCAACATTTTTAATACACAGAACACCAGGTATAAGTCGCGAAAGAACACACAGCTCCTCTATATTCTGATTCCCGTTTGAAGCCCTATTTCTCTGAAACCCTCGTCTCGCCCTACTGTCGTGTCTCTACTGCGTGTGTATTTTCAGCTTTCCCAATGTGCCTTGCAAGTCTCCCAGTAGATACCATTCCGTATTAGTGAAAGGAGATACCACTTTCCGTATTTCTGCAACTCCATACTGTTGTACTATAAATCTCTTCCATTTTTTAAAAAAGTTTCCCGTTAGTTCGTCCTTATTTCTTTCGGCTTCCAACTGTTCAATATTGAGCAGCTTTTTAATCTGATTGACCACCTCTTCCTCTGATGGAACAGATTCCTCGAGCCATCTGCGTAGTAGGGCCTTTTTCCCATCATAGCAATATTATGAAAGCGTCTTGGAATCGTGGTCCCCCGTGTATCTCCTCCTCCTTCCTTTACTTTAGTCCTGTGGAGGAAAATCCATAACAATGGGTCTAGTTCCATTTCCACTTCCCATACTTTTTCTATAAGTGTCTTCATTTTTCCCCAAAATTTCTGACTTTCTGAGCACTGCCAAATCCCGTGGTATAAGTCCGTTTTCGGCTGTTTACATTTGGGGCAATGTTCTATTTTATTCATAGTCTGCTTGGTGGGGATGTTAAAACCATAAATTGCTCTGTGCATTAATCTAAACTGTGTGTCCCTCCAGCCCTCATTAATCACCTCCTTCCTCATCCTCATCCATTCCTGCTGTATCTTTTCCCCTGCCTCTATATCTTTTAGTTGTCGTGCCCATGCTCCCCAGACCTGGTCCGAGTGCAGTGGTACCAGTGCTGTTCTCAGATCTTTGTACAGGGAGGAGATAGTAATCTCCTGTTTATCCTTCATTATAAATTGGTCCATTTCATTCATTACCTGTTCTTTTCTAACATCCCTCAATAGTCCCATTATTCCCTTTTCCACCTGTTTGTATTGTATGATTTGGAATGGGGAAAGCCCGTACCTGTTCACCATCTCCTCAAGGGTCAACAACCTATGTTCCATTTCATGGAGCAGATCCTTCACCCCACTGATCCCCTTATTTCTCCATTCTAGAAATAGTTTGTTTCCCTCCCTGCTGGGAATTCCGGAAAATTCCAGATATTTAGGTATTTGGAGATTCGCCAGGACAGGTTAAACTTTTTCCTCACTGCTTTCCACGCCATTATCGTATCTCTACATACCAGGGAGTGCTTAATTTTCCTCGGAATATTGGCCAATGACGTGTGTAATATTGCCCCCAAGTCCCATGGTCTACAGTACTCACTTTCCAATTTTATGTTAGAATAGCTATTTGTCTTCCTCAGCCAGTCTATTACGTGCCTCATCAAGCATGTAAGGTTGTAGCCTCTCACATTTGGCATCTTGATCCCTCCCTTTTCTAGTGGTAGCATTAGTTTTTCCGCCCTAATTCTTGGTCTTTTTCTCTTCCATAGGAAGCTTGTAAATGCTTTATTCAGTCTATTTACATCCGCATGCTTTAATAATATAGGGATAGTCTGCATTGGGTATAGCAGCTTCGAGAAACTCATCATTTTTAAGAGGTGGCTTCTACCTAGCAGGGATAGCGGCAGCCCCTCCCACATCTTTAGCTCTCCTTCCATTTTCTGTATCAACGGTTTGAAGTTTAATTCATAAATGGAGGCAGGCTGGCGTCCCATCTGGATCCCCAGGTATTTAAGGTGGGTTTTTGCTATCGGTATCCCACATATGTTATCCCCTATTCCATAGGTTTTCAGGGATGACATGGTTCGCTCATTCAGGAACAGTATTTCACATTTTGTCTTGTTCAATTTAAAACCTGCCATAGACCCAAATCTCTCTATCTGTTGTATTGTTTTTAAAAGGTCATTCTGTGGTCTATTCATGAATAATATGATATCGTCCGCGAATAGAGCTGAATGTACTTTTTCCATTCCAATGTTAATGCCCTCAAAGCAGTCTCCTCCATTGATCAGTTTTGATAATGGCTCAATGGCTAGATTGAACAAGAGAGGAGACAGCGGGCACCCCTGCCTCGTCCCTTTGGTCAAAGAGAAGGGTCGTGACAAAAATCCGGGTGTCACCACTCTTACCTGAGGGTTTGCATATAGTATACCTATAAATGTTCTGAATGCTCCCCTGAAGCCCATATTATCTAGGACTGTTTCCAGCCATGGCCACTGCACATTATCAAACGCTTTTTCAGCATCCAACGTGATCATGGCTGGCAACTCCCCTCCTTGTAGATCCCTGTGTCTGATGGCGTCCATTACTATCATGGCCTTTCTTACGTTCGTCACGGCTGCTCTCCCCTTTACAAATCCCGATTGGGCGGGAGAAATTAGCCTTGGTAATACCTCTGCTAATAGATTGGCCATCAATTTGGCCACTAGTTTAAGGTCTTGGTTGATTAGTGAGATTGGTCTATAATTCGTTGGATTGTCCAAATTTTTGTCTCCTTTGGGTAAAAGTTTTATATATGCAGTGTTAAGGTGGCTAGACATTCCCGTACCCCCTAACATTTTATTAAACATACGTGTCAGCGTTGGTGATATTTCCTCCTTTAGTACTTTATAGAATTCCCCATTGAACCCGTCAGGCCCCGGTGGTTTATGTATACTCAGTTCTCCTATTGTTGTTTGCACTTCCTCTATTGTGATGTCCGCGTTCAGTCTAGTCAGTTCGTCCTCGGTTATTTGTGTAAGTCCTAATGTCTTTAGCCACTCCCTCCCTCCTTCTCTATTTTCATCCCCTTTACTATATAGTTTGGCATAGTATTCCCCCAAGATCTGGTTGATCTCCTGCGGATTCATCGATTTGGTCCCATCCTGTCTTGTCATACTAGCTATTAACGTCAACGGTCGTCTTCCCTTTGCCAGGTTAGCCAGCAGTTTACCTGCCTTATTGCCAAATCGGTGCAAGTCAACCTCCTGCTGAGACCTTACTAGTTCTTCTCGTTTTCCTACACACATGTCAAACTCTTGTTTTGCTTCCTTCCACTCTTCTTTTGCTTTTTGGGATTTGTTTTCTAGGTACCTTGTGTATTTCTCTCTCAAACTAGGGCTTGCCTCCTGGTAATGTTTTTGCGTCTGTTTCCTGATTTTGGCTACATGCCCCATCAGTCTCCCCCTTAATACTACTTTCGCTGTTTCCCAGAATAGCATTGCCTCTTCCTCGTGCCCGCTTTTAGTGCCGCAATATTCCTCCCACCACTCCTTTAATGTTTTAATAAAATCTTTATCTTTGAGTAAGAATGATGGAAATCTCCATATATAATCCGAGCCCCTCTGTATTCTGTCATTTAAGTCTAAGGTCACCGGGCTGTGGTCGGATATAACCATGTTCTCTATGTCTACATCCTTGACCCTGTGCCAGAGTCTTTGGTCTACTAACATAAAGTCAATCCTTGACCATGCTTCGTGTGGGTGTGAGTAGTGTGTAAATTCACGTTCATATGGGTGTTGCGTTCTCCAACTGTCCTGAAGATTTGTGTCTTCCAGTAATTTGGCCATCAAACCCTTTGTATTCCTACTCTGCCTACCTTGTTCCTTGCCATACCTCCTATCCTCCTCTTTCGAAACTACTGCATTAAAATCTCCCCCCACTATCTTATTTGGGTCTACATCCACTCCCAATTTGTTGGTGATAAAGTCAAAGAAGGCTTTTTGTTCGGTATTGGGGGTGTATATATTGTGTATACTAAACTCTCCCTGCGGGCTAGTTAATTTGATATGTATGTACCTCCCACCATCATCACTGTCTTGGGACACTATTTCGTGAGTAAAGTGTTTGTTTATTAAGATCATTACCCCTGCCTTCCTTCCCTGGGATCCTGACCCGACTACCGCCCCCAACCCATAATTTTTGCATACGAAAAAAAATCCCCTTTTTGCAGGTGGGTCTCCTGCAGTAGTGCGATATCTACCTTCAGTCTTTTAAGGTGTCGTAATATCATCATGCGCTTATGTGGAGACTTCAAACCTTTTACGTTCCAAGTGACTAATTTAACCATTATCCCAACATCTCGGGACATTTATGTCGCTATATGTTCTAACTTGTGTGTGTCTTGGCGCCTTTCCCTGGTCTTTTCCCTGCCTTAACTCCGCTGCGTACTGACAACTATGTATTGCCTGGGCGCAACCTTGTGTCCTCTTCTTGGCATTAACTATAAACCTGTTGGCTACCCCCCCAACTGCCCTCAGTTTTCTTTCGGTGTTCTTATAGCGTTGCTTTCCCTGAACCCAACTATTCAGCCTAAATCTATGGTCAACTAACAACCCCTCAACTGTCCCCCCCTTTACAATCAATCGTCTCGTCACTTCCATTTTTTCTGTGATGCTCCTGGCTCCGCAATCCCCTCTCAGCCCCCTAATTAACATTTACATATGGCATGTCCCCCATTGTTCTGTTATCTAACACACCAGAGCAAGGCCTTCCTGGTCAATAGCCGTGCCAGCATACAATACTCCCTCCCTCATTGCCCAATAGCCGTGCCAGCATACAATACCCCCTCCCTCATTGCCCATACCTATTATTTGTTACCTCTGGTCTCAATTTTACTTCACCTCCCTTCAGCATAAGTGACCTGGCTACCAGAAGAGCGATTTATCAGTAGATACTAAAAAGAGAGAAACCCGGTTCCCCATAGATGTTAGGATCCCCTACACCCCCGATGGGGCAGGGTACCTTGGTCCATATAGATTGAAGAGGCGAGGGGAACTGAAGAGAAAAGAAAGGAAAAGCCTACAAGAGGGAAAAAAAGGAAGAGGAAGTAGGAAGTGGAAAAGGAAGTAGAAGAGGAAGTAGGAAGTGGAAAAGGAAGTAGGAAGTGGAAAAGGAAGTGGAAGAGGAAGTAGGAAGTGGAAAAGGAAATGGAAGAGGAAGTAGGAAGTTGAAAAGGAAGTGGAAGAGGAAGTAGGAAGTGGAAGAGGAAGTGGAAAAGGAAATAGGAAGTGGAAGAGGAAGTAGGAAGTGGAAGAGGAAGTGGAAGAGGAAGTGGAAGAGGAAAATGAAGTGGAAGAGGAAGTAGGAAGAGGAAGTGGAAGAGGAAGTGGAAAAGGAAGTGAAAGAGGAAGTGGAAGAGGAAATAGGAAATGGAAGAGGAAATGAAAGAGGAAGTAGGAAGTGGAAAAGGAAGTAAAAGTAGGAAGTGGAAGAGGAAGTGGAAGTAAGTAGGAAGTAGAAGTGGAAGTGGAAGTAGGAGGTGGAAGAGGAATTAGGAAGTGGAAGAGGAAGTAGGAATTAGAAGAGGAAGTGGACAAAGAAGTAGGAAGAGGTAGATGGGATGGTAAAGGAAGTGCAAAAGAAGTGGAAGAGGCAGTATGAGGTGGAAGAGGAAGTAGGAGTCCCATATTTTTACCTGAATATAGTTTAGCAACTTTTATCTTTACAATTGTGGTACAGGGTCACAATGAAAGTTGCCTAAATTGGTGTACATGAAGCTGAAAGAGCCGTCACTCAGCTAGTGTCCTGACATGCGTAGTTATGAAGTGAATTTGAGTGTAAAGGCCGCTTTACACTCTACGACATTACTCAAGCGATCTCGTTGGGGTCACGGAATTTGTGACGCACATCCGGCCGCTTTAGCTATGTCATTGCGTGTGACACCTATGAGCGTTTTTAAATTGTCGCAAGAACGTGCAAAATCGCTAATTGGTGACATGCTCCCCTATTCCCAATTATTGTTGCTGCTGCTTGTACGATGTTGTTCGTTGTTCCTGTGGCAGCACATATCGCTACGTGTGACTCCAAAAGGAATGAGGAACTTTGACGCCCTGGACTAGCCAGGTAGTCACAGACAGGCCCTTGCACAAACACCCGTCCCCCTAAAAAGGTAACAGCAGCCAACCACAAAACTTTGGTCACCCCTCTCGAGTCTTGACGGTCACACCAGGGGGCGGAGCCAGACGGTTGGCCACGCTCACCTAGGAGTTCGGATAGCCTGAGGCAGGAAAGACAGGGCAGATGAGTTTAGGAGGTGAAAGAGAGAAGAGTAAATGTCTGACAGGGGTCTGGGTCGTAGCCTGGACACCCTTTGGCCAAGAGGCAGACGGTGGTCACTGCCTGCAGGAGCCGGGAAGACGGCCTGGTGGAACAGTAAGGGACCGGGACAGGGTAGTGGCCCGCCGGTACTGAACCAGGGAACCGACTGGAAACCAAAGCACACAGGGGGTACTCAGACCCTGAAAAGAGGTCCCGAATCTACCGGACTAAGTTAATTTACTGATTGAGGTCTAGGCCTTTGGTCCTTTCCCAGCCAAGTCCCGACTGAAGACAACAGCCCAACGAGGGGGATAGAAAGCCACCGCTCAGGCAGAGAGATCCCGTGGGCCAGCGTCTGCAGGCAAACGGGCTCTCCCGACACACACACAGCTGGGGAGTGGACTCCTGTTGCTGAAGCGCAGGCAGTCCACAGCTACAAAACAAGGTGCAGGGGAAAGGCGGGGACCCCCAAACCGGGTTGGGGACCAGACACAGCCGGCTGCGGGCACCGACCACCATCTTTTTGGTTTACCAGAGACTCCGGTGTATCTGTCAGAGTGAGTACAACTGGTGCCTTCGGGCCGCGCACCGCCCCGCACCACACCAATCCGCCTGCACCTTCACCACCGGGCCCCAGGACCATCACCCCCTACCCACGGAGGGGTCAACACCTGGCTGCGCAACACCGTCCCCGGGGGCCTAGTAAACAGCAGCGGTAGTGTCTACATTCACCACAGCCCGTGGGTGGCATCACGAACTTAACTCAAACCAAGGTCCCGGCCGTGAACCTACCTACCAACCCCCTACGTAGCGCCAGCATCCTTTCAGAGCGACGTGACCCCGGGTCCGGAGGCGCTCGAGCCACCCACCGACGAGCCCGGATCCGAGCGGCTCGGCTGCAGCCGAGTGCGGGGCGGTACAGAACCTCACCTTACGTGTGGCTGCCAGCAATGTGGAAGGAGGTGGGCGGGATGTTACGTCCCGCTCATCTCCGCCCCTCCGCTTCTATTGGGCGGTCAATTAGTGACGCCGCAGTGATGCCGAATGAACCGCCCCCTTAGAAAGAAAGCGGTTCGCCGGTCACAGCAACATCGCTAGGCAGGTAAGTAGTGTGACGGGTCCGAGTGATTTTGCGCGCCATGGGCAGCGATTTGCCCGTGTCGCACAAACGATGGGGGCTGGTACGCACGCTAGCGATATCAGTAACGATATCGCAGCGTGTAAAGCGGGCTTAAGGCTGGAGTCACATTAGCGTATGGCATCCAATGTGATATGCTAATGACCCCCGGCTCAGGCTCTGCTGCGAGTGTGAGCCGAGTGTCATGCGACTGTGACCCGATCTTGCAATCGGGACACAGCTGCAATGCTGAGGGCAGACGCTGCGGAGGAGAGGGAGGGGTTAATCCCCCCATCTCCTCCATTGTCAGCCTGTGTGTTTATCGCACTGCACTGGAATAACATCTGAGACAGACAAATTACCTTTAGCGGAGTCTAAAATCTGTTCACTGCAACAGGGGAATCAGCCTACAGAGGATTAATGCGCCAAATTTCAGTGCTGGTGCATGGATACTCAGTGGAACAACTCAAAAGCCAGTTTTTCTTGAGTCTGTTCGAGAGGGTTAAGGAAACGTTGGCAATGCATGAACCTCCTCCTTCTCTTGGGTGTGCCATATCTCTAGTAATACATACTGATCGCTCTTTCCAGCAGAGATCTCATAAAACCAAGACTCTCTGGGAGGTGGTTACTGTACCAACATTAACTCCGGAGACCTCACTCAAGTCCATGCAGTTTGGAGGGACTTGTCATGGAAGGGAACTCCTGTACTCCTAAAAGGGGAGCAGTTTGTTTTTTTCTGTGGCAAAAAAGGGATGTGACGCCCCTGGAGTATCAGGTCGTCACAGGGTATTGCACTATCTACCCTCCCGTGCAGTATCCACCTCCCTCATGGTTATGGGTCCCTAACCAAATGGTGTTGCCTATAACAGCAAATCAAATCCTAGATAGACCATGCACCACACCCACCAGACACACCAGTGGACGGCTTGAGTGGAATAGAGTCGCCCACCTGGGGGTCAGGGAGGGGAGGTGAGGAGTGTAGTCAGTCAGTAGTAGGAGTGAAGTAGTGAGTGGTGGTGAGAGAGTAGCCATCGAGCTGTGGGGATGTCTGAGGAGGTTGGGAGTGGTGTCTCCCATAAGGAAACTGCCTAGGTTGCAGACGGTGGTCTGGGCCTAGAGGAGTCGGACCCCCGGTCATAGGGGATCGTGGCAAGGGGCTCGGATCTGTTAAGCAGGACAGTCGGCGGCCTTGCACCATCACTGGTCCGGGACCGAGGCACGACGGGGTACGTGGACCCTAGGTCGGGGAGTAGCTGCATGCAACCCGATAATTTACCCGTGGAGAATGGAGCCTTCAAGATTCGTTCCCAACTGCTCCAAAATTGGGGCACTAGCGCAACGAGGGGGATAGGACTTTCCACCCAAAACGGTCCAGAGAATCCCAAGCGTGAGCCCTGAGAGCAAGCTCCCACACTTAGCCACAGTGGGGAGCGGGACCCGGCAAGTTTCACACTACCGGGACCACCAGAGGAGTAAACTTAGTGCCAGGAGGCAGGTCAAGGATCACCAGGCAGGACCATTGGGGACGAGACCTGAACTAGCTACCCTCAGTGGCAGCGGTGTCCAGAGATTTGGTTTACCCGGTTGTCGGTGTCTGCTTAATGGACTGAGTGAGTACAAGAGTGATCCCTGTATCCCATGGCCTTATCCTCTCACCGAGTCCCGGGCATTCCCCCTACCAGTGGAGGGTCAGAACACCTGGCTGCCCCCCGTCATCACCTCGGGTACTCCCCTACGGCAGCGGAGGTATTCACCCCAGTTACCGCGCACCACAGGTGGCATCATGAACGCTATAATCCCTTGTAAATACCCCCTTCATTTGAGCGGCCGCACGACCCCCGGGTCCGGAGATCCTCGGGCCACTGAGAACCTGGATCCGTGCAGCTCGGCTGCTTCCATGGGGGCGGCACAAGGGACACTTGTCAGTGCCTGCCCCTCTCTGCCAAAGGGAAAGCAGCAGTCAAAAATCTTTTAGACCCAGATCGGTTGGGGGTTTCCAACCTGGGTCTATGTATTTCCTCGACCATGGTGTCTCAATGTTTAATACCCACCAGTGTTAAGGTTGGAGGCCTAGATGACCCTATTACGATCTTTCTAGATAGTGGTTCTTCTGGGTAAGAGGTTAAGGAGTTATCTAATCCGGTACGGATTTTTGCCATTGATTCATCACCTTTTTCTCAGGTGGTTTTTTTTTTGAGTGTGTACAGGGGCTGGAACTCTGTATAGGGGTACTCTATTCAGAGTTTAGAACTTGTTATGTGCTTAAGGGCCTTCCTGCACAAATTTTATTAGGGTGCCCCTGGTTTACATTACATAACCCCACTGTTGACTGGAAAACTTAAGACATAATAAAATAGAGCACATATTGTAAAGAACACTGTCTATGAATTTATATTTCAACAGTTACCTCTAGTCTTCCAGATCCTCTCTCAGAATTTTATAATGTGTTTTCTGAGAAGAGTAAAGGCTGCTTTACACGCGCCGATTTATCGTGCGATCGCATGTGTAACGTGACACGCCCAGATCGTATTTACGATTTGCCAGTATCGGTTATAGGTCGTTTATTTGCTGTCACACGTAACAATCTCAAAATCGACGCATCAGCAATCAACGATATATTGTTGGACCCAGGCGGTCGTTTGAATGTTGTTCGATGTTGGCAGGGTGTTAAACGGAGCAATATGTTGGCTGCTTCCCCAAAGCAAAAATTTTTTTAAAAATGAACGACGTGTCAACGATCCACGATTTTCATCCTATTTGCGATTGTTCAGAGTCGCTCGTAGGTGTGACACGCAACGACGTCGCAAATGGTGCCGGATGTGCGTCACGGAATCCGTAACCCCGACGACATATAGCTTGATAAATCGATGCGTGTAAAGCGGCCTTTATCAGGAGTTGCCGCCGCATAGACCTTATGACTGCACCATAAAGGTTGAGGCCAGGGGCAAAATTGCCCAAATGCAGACTATAATTTGTCAGGGCCTGAGAGATTAGCTTTCGAGGAGTATAGCTGAAACCAGACGTTTACATACACTATCTAAATAAACACATCTGCATGTTTTTCTCACTATCTGACATGGAATTAGAATAAACCTTTCCTGTTTTAGGTCAATTAGGAACCAAAATTATTTATATTTGCCAAATGCCAGAATAATGAGACAGAAAGAATGTTTTAGGTATTTTTATTACTTTCTGCAAAGTGAAAAGTTTACAAACACTAAGAGTACTATGCCTTTAAACAATATGGGACAGCCCTTATGATGATGTCATGTCTTTGGAAGCTTCTGATAGGTTTATTGGCAGCATCTGAGTTAATTAAAATTATAGACACATCTGTGGATGTATTTTAATGCACACCTGAAACACACTGCTTTTTTGTGTAGCATCATGGGAAAATCAAAAGAAATCAGCCAAGATCTCAGGAAGAGAATTGTGGACTTGCACAAGTAGGGTTCATCCTTAGGCTGGGTTTACACACTGAGACTTTCTAGCGATCCAACCTGCAATCTCAACCTAGCCGGGATCGCTACAAAGTCTCTGGTGAGCTGTCAAACAGGCAGACCTGGCCAACGACTTAACAGCGATCCGGACCTGCAGAGCGACTAGCTGGTCGTTGGGGACGTGTCAAAAAAGCAGGTGAACTTCACCCAACTTCATTTAATGCCGCGCGGCTCTGTGTGCCGTGTAAATAAATAAATAAATAATTAAAAAATCCGGCGTGCGGTCCCCCCCTATTTTAATACCAGCCAGATAAAGCCATACGGCTGCAGGCTGGTATTCTCAGGATGGGGAGCCCCACGTTATGGGGAGCCCCCCAGCCTAACAATATCAGCCAGCAGACGCGCAGAATTGCCGCATACATTAGATGCGACAGTTCTGGGACTGTACCCGGCTCTTCCCGATTTGCCCTGGTGCGTTGGCAAATCGGGGTAATAAGGAGTTATTGGCAGCCAATAGCTGCCAATAAGTCCTAGATTAATCATGTCAGGCGTCTCCCCGAGATTCCTTCCATGATTAATCTGTAAGTGACAGTAAATAAACACACACACACCCGAAAAAATCCTTTATTAGAAATTAAAAACACAAACACATTCCCTCATTACCAATTTATTACCCACAACAAAGCCCTCCTTGTCCGGCGTAATCCACGGTCCTCCAGCGTCGCATCCAGCTCTGCTGCATGCAGGTGACAGGAGCAGCAGAAGACACAGCCGCTCCTGTCACCTGCACGGAGCTAATGAAGAGAGCCGTGTGATCGGCTGAGCTGTCACTGAGATTACCTGGATCCAGCGGTGGATCCAGCGGTGGCCGCGGGTAACCTCAGTGACAGCTCAGCTGATCACGCTACTCACCTCATTTGCTGCGTGGAGCTGACCGGAGCGGCGGTGAGTAGCGCAATCAGCTGAGCTGTTACTGAGGTTACCCGCGGCCACCGCTGCATCCACCGCTGGATCCAGGTAACCTCAGTGACAGCTCAGCCGATCACACGGCTCTCTTCATTAGCTGCGTGCAGGTGACAGGAGCGGCTGTGTCTTCTGCTGCTCCTGTCACCTGCATGCAGCAGAGCTGGACGCGACGCTGGAGGACCGTGGATTACGCCGGACAAGGAGGGCTTTGTTGTGGGTAATAAATTGGTAATGAGGGAATTTGTTAGTGTTTTTTATTTCTAATAAAGGATTTTTCGGGTGTGTGTTTTTTAACTGTAATTTACAGATTAATCATGGAAGGTATCTCGGGGAGACGCCTGACATGATTAATCTAGGACTTATTGGCAGCTATGGGCTGCCAATAACTCCTTATTACCCCGATTTGCCAACGCACCAGGGCAAATCGGGAAGAGCCGGGTACAGTCCCAGAACTGTCGCATCTAATGTATGCGGCAATTCTGGGTGGCTGCTGGCTGATATTGTTAGGCTGGGGGGCTCCCCATAACGTGGAGCTCCCCATCCTGAGAATACCAGCCTTCAGCCGTATGGCTTTATCTGGCTGGTATTAAAATTGGGGGGGACCTCACGCCGGATTTTTTAATTATTTATTTATTTTACTGCACAGTATAGACACGCCCACCGGCTGCTGTGATTGGGTGCAGTGACACAGCTGTCACTCAGCGTGTCGGCGTGTCTCACTGCAACCAATCATATTTGCCGGTGGGCGGGGAAAAGCAGGGAATACGAGATTGTTTAATGAGCGGCCGGCTTTTTCAAAAAAGGAAAAGCCGCTGGAGCAGAGTGAACGCCGTGCAGTGCCGGTGATCGGGGATCAGTGAGTATGAGAGAGGGGGGGACACTTCAGTCACTCGGGGGATTAGCGGTCACCGGTGAATCCTTCACAGGTGACCGCTAATCAGGACGCTACACAGACAGAGCCGCGGAGTCGCTGTAAAGTCCCCTTTACCCACTGAAACTTGCTAGCGATGCATGCTGCACAGCGGGAAACAAAGGACCTAGGAATGGTCCTGAACGACTTGTAGCGATCACAACTTCACAGCAGGGGCCAGGTCGCTGATAGGTTTCACACACTGCAATGTCGCTGGGGAGGTCGCTGTAACGTCACAAAACCGGTGACGTTACAGCGATGTCGTTTGCGATGTTGCAGTGTGTAAACCCAGCTTTAGGTTCAATTTACGGATACCTGAAGGTACCTCGTTCATCTGTACAAACAATTATACTCAAGTACAAATAAGATAGGAATGTCCAGCCATCATACCGCTCAGGAAGGAGACCATAGCAGTCATTAGTATAACCAGGCACTCCAAAATTATTTTGACAAAAAAGATTTTTATTCAGGAAAGGGTGGAATTCAGTTTGTGAAGACGTTTCAGTCAAATAGACCTTCCTCAGTTCACTGCAAAGTATGTACAAAAATAGTAAATTAATATCATAAAAGGGAAAAAATGTCATGATATGACTCAAATACATCAGTATCAAACAATAACCCAAGAAAAAGATATTTTACATAATATACAAGCATATATAGATGTATACTACACTGTACATATTGTGATTATATGAAAAGGAAATATTTTTCAGAAGAAACCTATACTTACCTAAACCTTACTCTAGCTTCTCTTGTGAAAAAATGGATTTTTGTGTACTCACCGTAAAATCGTTTTCTCTTAGCCATCATTGGGGGACACAGGACCATGGGTGTTATGCTGCTTATCCATAGGAGGACACTAAGTAGATGCAAAGATGTTAGCTCCTCCCCTGCAGTATACACCTCCTGGCCCAGCCAGGCTACTTCAGTTTTAGTACACAAGCAGTAGGAGAACAAGTAACAAAAAATGTGAGTGAATACTCATAACAAAAAAGTACTGAGAGAGAAAAAAGCTAAGGCCCAACAGGGCAAAAGGGAGGGTGCTGTGTCTCCCAATGATGGCTAAGAGAAAACGATTTTACGGTGAGTACACAAAAATCCGTTTTTCTCTGACGCCTCATTGGGGGACACAGGACCATGGGACGTCCTAAAGCAGTCCCTGGGTGGGTAAACAATAAACAATGCAACCCAAGGACTAGGAACCAGTCTCAGATAGCCAGGAGCGCCTACTGAGATAGGTGCTCCGCTATCGTTTGCAGAATTTTCCTACCTAGGTTCGCCTCAGCCTGGGTATGGACTCGGTAATGCTTTGAAACAGTATGTAGGCAAGACCAGGTCGCAACCTTACACCTCAGTTCCACTGAAGCCTGATGCCTAATGGCCCAAGAGGCACCAACTGCTCGTGTGGAATGAGTCCGCAGCCTACTAGGAATGGGCTTGAGTTGCAAGCGGTAGACCTCCTGGATCGCAGAGCGAATCCAGCGAGCCAGCGTTGCCTATGAAGCTGCCTCTCCTTTCTTAAGCCTTTCAGGAATGACGAACAAGGAGTCTATGTTCCTAAAGGGGCTGTCCTGGGTACGTAATATCTGAGAGCTCTCACAAGGTCTAGCGAATATAGAAACCTTTCCACCCTATGGACTGGGTGTGGAGAAAAGGAAGGCAGAACAATGTCCTCGTTCATATGAAATGGGGAAGTAACCTTCAGCAGAAAATCCGGAAGGGGGCGTAGAACCACCTTGTCCTGATGAAAGATCAGAAAGGGTTCGCGGCAAGAGCATGCTGCCAGTTCCGAAACTTGTCTGATGGACGTAATCACCACTTAAGAGGTTCAAAGGGGGACCTCTGGATACCGTCCAAAACAAGATTGAGGTCCCATGGGTCCAGCGACCGTTTATACGAGGAAACTAGATAGGAAACGCCTTTGAGGAAAGACTTGACTTGCAGATTGCAAGCTAGGCGGTATTGATAGAATATTGAGAGAGATGAAACCTGCCCCTTAAGGGAGCTGAGGGCCAAACCCTTTTGCAACCTGACTGCAAAAAAAAAATTAAAAAATTAAGATTTCTGGGGATCGCCAGAGGCATAGGTTGGACATTAGATTCCCTGCACTGGGAAAGGAAAGTTTTCCACATACGGTGGTAAATACAAGATGAAGGCCAGCTTTTGGGCACTGTACATGGTGGAGATGACCGCGGGAGAGAATCTCGCTCTTGTTAAAGTCCAGGTCTCAATGGCCAGGCCGTCAGCTTCAGGGCTCTGGAGTTGATGGGAAATGGGCCCTTGGGTCAGCAGGTCTGGGATGCTTACGAGGCGCCATGAGCAATTGTACTAATTCAGCATACCAGGCGCACCTGGGCTAGTCTTGTGCTATTAGTATCACCGGGACTCCTTCTGCCTTGATCTTCCGGATTACTCACGGCAGCAGGGGCAGAGGCGAAAAACATGTAAGGTAGATGGAAACGACTTTAGGAGACTAGAGCATCCGTGCCAATGGACTGTGGATCACGTGACCTGGCTAAGAACGCGGGTACCTTTTGCATTCAACCTTGAGGCCATTAGATCCACGTCTGGTGTACCCCAGCGAGTGCAGATGTGTGGGAACACTTCTGGGTGGAGAAACCACTCTCCGGTGGCCAGGCCTTGGCGACTAAGAAGGTCCGCCGCCCAGTTCTCTACTCCCTTATGTGTAACGCTGAAAACACAGACCCCCCCAGTCGATTTGGCCCAGGTGAGGATCCTGAGGACCTCGAGATAAGCTGTCTTGCTGCTGGTACCACCCTGCCGATTGACATAGGCCACAGCTGTTGCAATGTCCAATTGGACCCGAATCAAACGACCTGCTAGCAGAAGGGGGGAATGACCTGAGTGCGAGAAGATCGCGCTGATTTTCAGGATGATTTCTGGGAAGGGAAGACTCCTGGGGCGTCCAACGTCCCGAAGCAGTGTGGAGCCAGTACGCTGTTCCCAGACTAAGAGGCTGGCGTCCGTGGTCAGGAGTAGCCAGTCCACTTGGGGGGAGAAAATCTCCTTCTCAATATGGAAGAGGACTGAAGCCAACAGCAAAGCGCATACCTGACTGAAGGTGTCAAGTGAAAAGTTCGTCCAAGGAAAAGGGGCTCTTGTCCCAGGCAGCTAGAAGCGCAAGCTGCAGTGGGCGGTGGTGTGGCTAAGCGAGCAGCACTGCCTCTATAGCCGCCGCTATCCTACCTAGCACTCTCATACTGAATCGTATGGAGCGAGAGGAGTACGTAGAGGGCAGTGTACCGCTTGTTCTAGAGCGGTCGCCTTGTCTTGAGGGAGAAATATCAAGCCCCGAAGGGTGTCCAGGGACATGCCCAGGGAGGTGACGGATTTTGACGGGACCGGGGATGATTTGACTGGAGTCAGAAGCCACCCTAAGCGGGATAGGATGCCCACAGAGATCTGCACGCTGGCTGAGCCGTTGATGAGGAGGTCATCCAAGCCAGGCAGAAGAGCCACCCTCCTGGCGTGAAGGGCACTCATGACCTTTGTTAAGACCCTTGGTGTTGTGGCAGAGCCAAGGGTAGGGCCAAAAATGAAAAAAAAAAAAAAGAAGTCCTGAACCGCGAAGCGGAGGAACTTTTGGTGAGCTGGAGTGATGGGTATGTGCAGGTACGTGTCCCTGATAGCTAGAGAGGCAAGAAATTCTCCTTCGACCATAAAGGTAATAATGGACCCTAGGAATTCCATTCTGAATCTCTTTACGTGCACATTTTTGCTCAGGTGTTAGAGGTCCAGGATGGGTCGAACTGACCTGTCCTCTTTTGGGGACCACAAGAGGTTGGAATAGAAGGACTTGAACCTCTCGCCATCCGGAACAGGTACCATCGCCCCTGCCATTTGGAGGGAGTGGATTGCTGAGGAGAAGGCCTCGCGGTGTTTTGGAGCCTTTGGGGGGGTTTGAGAGAAAAGACTTACCAGGGGATCGGGTCCGGAATTCAATGTGGTAACCGGAAGACACAAGGTATTGCACCCATTTGTGGTCTGAGGCGGCGGCCCAGATGGAGAAGGACGAGACTCCTCGGTCTTTGTCTAGACTGCCAGGACGAGGTGGACTCGGGGAGGGCTGAGAAGGTTGGGCCCTGCGCGTCTAGTAAAAAACATCCTGGGCTAGAGTTGGTGGAGGGAGGTACTCTTTTCCTCCTGTGGCGTCAGAAAAAAAGATCCTGTCCAGACGATTGGCAAACCATCGGTCTGGAAAGGAGTACTGTGAGAGGCTTCTTAGAGACCGAGTACGCTCTCCATTATCGGAACCAGGGGGCCTTACGGATGGCTATGGTATTTGAGGCGGCAATAACTGCGCAGGTAGCAGCGTTGAGGGAGGCCTGCATGAGGTACTCTGCCGCCGCAGCAATGTGAACTGTTACATCTGTGAGGGTCTGAGGGAAACTGGTAGTCCTGGTGCCTGTGCGACCCGCACGGAAGGGGAGAGGGACCGCAGCCTCAAGGGGGAGCGATCGAGCTGCTCCACTTGTCTGTCTGTAAAAGACAGGAGGGTCCTTCAGGCAGGCGGGAAGTTGGGTGAGGGTCCACTGAGGCCGGATTGGGCCAGCCCTTAGAGACAGCTAAGCCAAAGGGGTACCGGGACTCCATAAGTTTACAGATACCGAAGCGGCGTCAAAAAACCTTTTTATTTTTTTTATTTTTTTGAGGTTTCTTCACCCTTTTAAAGGAGACCGCAGGGTCAGTAGTAGTGGATGGGAGATCTTCACATGCAGAGTTTGGTTGATTGCTGCAATAAGGGAGTCCATCGCAGCTTGATCGCTCGGGGGAGGTTGAAACCAAGGAATCATCCCGGTACAAACATCATTCCCCTTCTTCTGGCTCCTCAGAGACTGCGGAACATATGGGAGAACCCCATCTGTGTACCCCGGAGGGAGAACCATGGGTGTCATGCCCTTTTTCTGATCTGCAACCGGTGAAGCAGAGGGCTGATTGTTATCAGAAGGACCCTCTATAGAGGTGTCATCAGGCTGCGTTCTGTCCAGCGGCCCCGAGGGGTGTGAGGACGATGTTGCATAGCCAGCACCAGGTTCTGGGAACTGTGGCCATTTCGGGGGACTGAGAGCCGTAGGCTCTGGGCTGGCAGCGGTTGCTGCGGTGGTGGTGGGGAAGGGAGCTACAGGGGCACCGGACTCACAGAAGGAAGAGGTGCTATCATCCCCTAGTAGCTCAGTGTGGCAGGATACATTAAAAGTCTTATAGTTGTTGCTGTAGTTGTGCAGGGCATAAAACATGTGACTGCAGCCCCTGGCTGATGAGTCACAAACTCTGATTTTAATGAGGGAGCAATGCTCTGCAGAGCTAATGTGCAAGTGAGGAAATAACTCAACCAGAACGCTGATGACCTCTCCCCCCTGCTCCTGTGTCCCAGTTCCTGTAGGAAGGAGGAAGCCAGCTCTGAAAGACGCCCACAGGCTCTGATCACAACAAGAGGGAGCAATGCTCTGCAGAGCTCCTGTGTGAGGTTTACGCGCGCTTTTGTAAGGGGGTGTGGCTTATCGAGTGTCGGAGGGGGCAGGGCTTAGCTCCGACAAGAAGGCATGAGAAAATATAATAAAAAAAAAATGGTGGGAAGGGACTCCCCTTCCAGCCCTGCACAACAATGGTGGACAGAAAAAACTCTAAGCTGCGGATGTGGGAGCTCTCCCCCTCCCCCCGCCACAGGTGGAATGCTATGCAAGAGTCTGCAATCAGCCCATGTGAATACAGTCAGGGAGGATCTGACCTTTGCTCCAATTCCTGTCAGGGAGCCAGTGTGGAGAGTCTGACGCCTGCTGTGAAGCTGCCTCTCCTTTCTTAAGACCCCGGTCACAGAGCTTTTATCAACTCAGAGACTGCAAGAGGGACTGAGGAAGTTTTTTATCTGCTCTGGAAATCGGAAGGATCTCACCTCATGTGGAGATGGCAGTCTGCTGCCTGGTCACGCTGGTGCAGAGCCTGTATCAACTCAGAGCCTGCAAGAGGGACTGAGGAAGTTTTCATCTGCTCTGGGCTCTGGAAAACCGGTGCCTGTGAGAACCATCGTCCAGTGAGTAACGGCCCAGGATCCAGCGTCACAGGAGGGGGTACGGGGAGGCGACACTCCACGTTCCCGCCTGTTGATGGTTTTGGGAAATCGGTCCCCGAAGGAGTTGTCCTCTAAAACCAAAAAATTCTTGCTGCAGTAGTCTGCAGAGATGTGCCACCTATAGACACTAAGCTAAAACTGAAGTAGCCTGGCTGGGCCAGGGGGTGTATACTGCAGGGGAGGAGCTAACATCTTTGCATCTACTTAGTGTCCTTCTATGGATAAGCAGCATAACACCCATGGTCCTGTGTCCCCCAATGAGGCGTCAGAGAAATAAAAAATTTGAGGCCAAATCAACATCCAAAATCCAATTTTTTGGAAAAAAATAAATAAAATAATTTTTTAAATTTTCACAGTCCAATGTTTTAAAATATGGGGAAGCACCTGTGGGTTTAAGATGCTCACGCCACCTCTACCTAAAGGCCAGAATCACACTTGCTAGTGCCTCGCGTGTTTCTCGCACGAGTCTCTCATGGCAGAACCCGGCTTGGCACACTCCCCTGACAGGAGCGTGTCGGTTGCATGTATCTCTATGCAGCTCAGACGCTCCTGTATGCATAGTGTGAGGCCATGCCGGGTTCTACCATGAGAGACTCGCGCGAGAAACACGCGAGGCACTAGCAAGTGTGATTCTGGCCAAAATCCTAAAGGCGTGTAGCTTCCAAAAGGGGGTCACTTTGGGAGTTTCTACTGTGTAGGCAAATCAGGGACTCAGGAAATGCGACATGGCATCCACCATCTATTCCAGACAACTTTGCACTTCAAAAGTCTATGCAGTCCTTCCCTTCCAAGCTCTGCCATGTGCCCAAACAGTAGCTTTCCACCACATATGGGTTACTGTTACATGCAGGAGAAATTGCACAGCAAATTGTATGGTGCATTGTCTCGTTACCCTTGTGAATATATGAAATTTGAGACTAAAACAACATTTTTGTGAGGGAAAAAGTAAACTATTCATTTTCTCCTCCCTCATTGGTTTAGTTCCTGTGAAGCACCTACATGGTTAATAGAGGTCTTGAATGGGGTTGAGTACTTTTTGAAAGGGGGGTGCAGGTTTTTGAATGGTGTCACTTTTGGGCAATTTCAGTCATAAAGTCACTTCAAATGTGATGTGGTCCCCAAAAAATAAGTTTGGTTAATTTTGCTTCAAAAATTCGAAATTGTTGATAAACTTTTTAACCCTCCTAATTTTCTAACAAAAAAAAATAAAAATGGTACTAATGTAAAGTAGACGTGACAAATAAGATTTAACTATTTTGTGTGATATAACTTTCTGGCTTATTGGCATAAAAATTCAAAGTTTGAAAATTGTGAAATTTTCTAAACACATTTTGCCAAATTCTCTATATTTTCATAAACGCAAATATTGAGTTTACCACTATCATGTAGTAGAATATGTCATGGAAAAAAAAAAAAAAAGTCTGAAGAACATACATATTGAAGCGTTCCAGAGTTATTAAGTCAAACTAACACTGGTCAGATATGAGAAATGAGGCTCAGTCAATAGGATACAAAGAGGCTTGGTCCTTAAGGGGTTAAGCACAATGTGAGGATCAGAAGTAAGCTGGCTTTTTTTTTTATTTGGGCATGCCTATTTTTTTTCAACCTATGTAACTACCGTGTTTCCCCGATAGTAAGACACCCCCGATAGTAAGACGTAGTGGGGGGGTCGGCTAATGTAAGACGTACCCCGAAAGTAAGACGTAGTAAAAATGTATTTATTTTTTTTTTTCTTGACAGTACAGTTACAGCGGCCGAGCGCTCAGCTGAGCGCCCTGACATGCCGGCGGCCGAGCGCTCAGCTGAGAGCCCTGACATGCCGGCGGCCGAGCGCTCAGCTGAGCGCCCTGACATGCCGGCGGCCGAGCGCTCAGCTGAGCGCCCTAACATGCCGGCGGCCAAGCGCTCAGCTGAGCACCCTGACATGCCGCCGGCATGTGACAGCTCTCAGCTGAGCGCCCTGACTTGCCGGCGGCAAAGCGCTCAGCTGAGCGCCCTAACAAGCCGGCGGCCGAGC
Organism: Anomaloglossus baeobatrachus; assembly: GCF_048569485.1. Classification (NCBI taxonomy): domain Eukaryota; kingdom Metazoa; phylum Chordata; class Amphibia; order Anura; family Aromobatidae; genus Anomaloglossus; species Anomaloglossus baeobatrachus. The sequence continues at coordinate 538,755,252 of NC_134353.1, read as the reverse complement.
GCTCAGCTGAGAGCTGACACATGCCGGCGGTCGGGCGCTCAGCTGAACGCTCGGCTACCGAGAAATGTTGAAATGTTGCAGTAATGTTGTCCGTGGTCCATCAGGACCATGGACAACATACAAAATCACGCAGCCTCAGTGCCCTCATGTGCAGCCGCTGGTGGTTAAGTTTCCTTAACTTGCGGTACACTTAGGGCGCAATCGCGGCAAGTCCCCATACGGTACATTGCATGGAGACTTGCTGCGATTGCTGTGGGATTTTTTCCAATATAAGACATACCCCGAAAGTAAGACATAGTGGCACTTTTGGGGGTAAAAAGAATGTAAGACACTGTCTTACTTTCGGGGAAACACGGTACGTATAATTGGTGGAGAAAGGTTGAACTAGAGGACCTAGGTCTTTTTTCAACCTATGTAATGGATTATTTTGAGAGGAGTTAGGTTGCTTTTTTGGAGCCTCTGTGGTACCAGCAAAGTGAAATCCACCTATCTTTCTGGTAACACCTATACAACAGGGCAAAAATTCTGTTTTCTCCTCGCCTTCTTCAAACAGCTATACTTTTTTTTTTATTAGTCTGTCCACAGCCATACAGAGGCTTGTTTTTTTGCAGGTCAAATTATACTTTTAAATGGCACCATTCATTTTGGCATGTGATGCGCAGGAAAAAAAAAATTCAAGTGCGTTAAAAGGGTGCTTCACCCATATTTTTTTATTGTCTAGATCGATATTATATTGATAACCAATGTTTCTCTCAAATACGTTATGTTAGCAATAGTGCCTGTGAGAGACGCTATTGCCGACCGCTGTTCCCCGCTCCGTGACCCCGGGGATCGGTGACATCACGTTAAGTTCTGGACACGTCACATCCTTGCTGCTGGCCCCAGTTTTCCTGACTCCCTGAGCTGTGGGCGGTGTTTCACCACTCGTCACAGCTCAGCGTGTCTCCTGCTTGCAGCGCTTTGCTGTGAGGGAGGAGGGAGCAGGTAGCTGATGAGCTGTAACGAGCAGCGAAACACCGCCCACAGTCCATCACTCACGGACACTGCGGCCGACCGCAGTGTCAGGAACTTAATGTGACGTCATCGGATCCCCGAGGTCAAGGAGCCCGGGGTTCACGGAGCGAGGAACAGCAGTCTGCAATTGCGCCTCTCACAGGCACTATTGCCAACATAAGGTATTTTAGATCATGCGAGCGGACCTCAGCTGCGGGGGGCGGGCAGGCTCTGAGGAGGGGCGGGAGTGATTTATCTCCCTCTCTCCTCTATAGCCGGCTATTGCCATTCTCGCTCCGCACTCGCGGTACTCTGGTGTACCGCGAGTGCAGTGCTGTTTTTCTCTCGCCCCATTCACTTGAATGTGTGCGAGAGAAACAATGATCGCATTACAGTCGCAGCATGCTGCGATTGCTTTCTCAGTCCGATTAGGGCTGAGAAAATAATCGCTCATGTGCGCTGACACACAGGCTAATATTGGTCTGAGTGGAATGCGATTTTATCGCACTCCACTCGCACAGTTTTTCTCGCCATATGGCTTAGGCAGTTTGTTTTTTTGTTTACCTCATGCAAGCTGAGCCAAAAAACTATTTAAAGGAACTGTCAGCACAGAGCAAGTGTTCTAAACAAGTACTGGTGCTTGTGCATCATGGTGGGGCCAATTATTTATATACACCTTCCCATCTATCTCCTCCTTCTCTAATTCTATCAAGCCAGGCTGTCAATCAAAGAAGAGGGGAAGGCAAAGATCGTAGGAAAATAAGCACATGAAAAGATATATATTAAATGACTAGAAGGTGGCCCGATTCTAACGCATCGGGTATTCTAGAATTTACATACTGTGTAGTTAATGTATGATTTTTGTTATATATATAGATGTTATTGTGTGTAGTTGGCAAGTGTTTGTGTAGGGCGCTGTAAATGTTCTGGGTGTTGTCTGGGTGTGGGGGTGTGTGAGAGTGGTGTTTGTGTGTTGCATTGTTTATGGAGCGCTGTGTGTCTGTAGCGTTGTGTGTGTGTGGTGCTGTGTGTGTTGCGTGGTTTGTGTGGGTGTGTGGGGTGCGTGTGTGTGTTTTGGGGGGAGGTATGTTTTGTGCAATGTGTGTGTTGCGTGGTATGTGCATATATTTGTGTGTGCCGCGGTGTTTGTGTGCAGCATTGTCTGTGTGTGTGTGGGTGTCTGTGTAGGGCGGTGTTTGTGGTTCCCAGTGTGTGTGAGGTGTGTGGTGCGGTGCGTCTGTGGCGGTGTGTGTGTTTTGGGGGGAGGTGTGCACCCCCCATCGTGCTCCACCCCCATGCTGCACCCCCCATCGTGCTCCTTGCCCCATGCTGCGCATCCCCCATCGTGCTCCATCACCCATGCTGCGCACCCCCCATCGTGTTTCATCCGCCCATTCTGGGCACCCCCCATCGTGGTCCACCCCCCATGTTGTACCCCCCATCGTGCTCTATCCCCCATGCTGCACCCCCCATCGTGCTCCATCCCCCATTCTGCGCACCCCCCATAGTGTTTCATCCCCCCCATTCTGGGCACCTCCCATCGTGCTCCATCCCCCATGCTACACCCCGCATCGTGCTCCATCCCCCATGCTGCGCACCCCCCATCGTGTTTCATCCCCCATCGTGGTCCACCCCCCATCATGCTCCATCCCCCCATTCTGCGCACCCCCTATAGTGTTTCATCCCCCCATTCTGGGCACCCCCCATCGTGGTCCACCCCCCATCGTGCTCCATCCCCCCATTCTGCGCACCCCCCATAGTGTTTCATCCCCCCATTCTGGGCACCTCCCATCGTGCTCCATCCCCCATGCTGCGCACCCCCCATCGTGTTTCATCCCCCCATTCTGGGCACCCCCCCATCGTGCTCGATCCCCCATCCTGCACTCCCCATCGTGCTCCATCCCCCATGTTGCGAACCCCTCAGAGAGGAGTATAATAGAAGGATTATAATAGGAGGATTATAATGGGAGGCGTTGTCCTGGGGGGGAGGTGTACAGGTGCCCAACGTGTGCGGGGGGCGTGGCCTAGCGGGCATAATATGAGGGACCGTGGCCTAGCGGGCATAGTGTGAGGGGGCGTGGCCTAGCGGGCATCGCGTGCGGGGGCGTGGCCTAGCGGGCATCGCGTGCGGGGGCGTGGCCTAGTGGGCATTGCGTGCGGGGGCGTGGCCTAGCATGCGGGGGGAGGGGCCTGGCCAAACTGTTAATACATGGAGGGGCGGGGCCAGGCCAAGCCCAGCGGCCAATCCATGTGGGGGGGCGGGGCCAGGCCGAGCCCAGCGGCCAATCCGATGGTTGTCACTGTAACGACACAATTTTGGAGCAAGACAGAATAAGGCAATTATATATATAGATTAGCCCCGCCATGATGGCCGAACGCCTGTGCTTGATTTGAATAGTCATTCTGACTAGACAGAATCCCTTTACCAAATTTTGACTTTTCGGAGTCAGTTAAGTCTTATAGGGGGATGCACCACTCTTGATATTGCTAGGAGATTGGGGATGTTTTATAGTTTCATAGTTTTAAGGTTGAAGGGAGACTTTAAGTCCATCTAGTTCAACCCGTAGCTCAACATGTTGATCCAGAGGAAGGCAAAAAAAACCCCCAATGTGTCAAACAAGCTCCAATGGGGAAAAAAATTCCTTCCTGACTCCACATACGGCAATCAGACTAGTTCCCTGGATCAATACCCTGTCATAAAATCTAATATACATAACTGGTAATATTAAATTTTTCAAGAAAGGCATCCAGGCTCTGCTTAAATGTTAGTAGTGAATCACTCATTACAACATCATGCGGCAGAGAGTTCCATAGTCTCACTGCTCGTACAGTAGAGAATCCTCATCTGTGATTATGATTAAACCTTCTTTCCTCAAGCCGTAGCGGATGCTCCTGTGTCAGTCGCAAGCCTAGGTGTAGAAAGATCTTTGGAAAGGTCTCTGTACTGTCCCCTCATATATTTATACATTGTGATTAGATCCCCCCCTAAGCCTTCGTTTTTCCAAACTAAATAACCCCAAGTTTAATAACCTGTCTTGGTATTGCAGCCCACCCTTTCCTCTAATAATCTTGGTCGCTCTTCTATCTACCTGTAAGATTATGCTATTTATAACCTTCTATACTTTTGCTATCAAGAAAAGCATCCATTCCTCTCTTTAATTCATTCAGTGAATTGGCCATCACCACTTCCTCAGGAAGAGAGTTCCAAAGCCTCACTGCTCGTACCGTGAAGAACCCTCTTCTATGCTGATGTAGGAATTTTCTTTCCTCCAATCGAAGAGAATGCCCCCTTGTTCTTGTCATAGTCCTTGGTACAAACAGATCATGGAAGAGATCTCTATATAGCCCTCTGATATATTTGTACATATTTATTAGGTCTCCCCTAAGTCTTCTCTTTTCTAGAGTAAATAGACCTAATTTTGATAACCTTTCCGTGTATTGTAATGCACCCACTCCATTTATTATTTTAGCAGCCCGCCTCTGAACCCTTTCAAGTTCAGTAATGTCTTTCTTGAGCACCGGCCCCCAAAATTGCACACAAAACTCCAAGTGTGGTCTGACGAGTGATTTGTACAGAGGGAGAATGATGTTTTCATCTCGTGCCCCCAGACCTCTTCTAATGCATCCCATCACCCTATTTGCTTTGGTGGCTGCTGCCTGACACTGGGCACTCCAATTTAGCTTCTTATTGACTAATATGCCTAAGTCTTTTTCCATGTCTGATTTCCCCAGCAGTTTTCCCATTTAGTAAGTAATCGTAGCATCTGTTTCTCCTTCCCATGCGCATAACCTTACACTTATCTGTGTTAAACCTCATTTGCCATTTTTCAGCCCAATTCTCCAATTTACTCAAATCCATCTGTAGTTGCAAACTGTCCTCCTTTGTGTTAACTACCTTACATAGTTTTGTATCATCTGCAAATACTGATATTTTACTCTGTAAACCATCCACCAGATCATTAATAAATATATTAAATAGTAGGGGGCCCAATACAGACCCCTGTGGCACCCCACTAGTAACCCTGGCCCAATCTGAGTATGCGCCATTAATAACCACTCTTTGTTTTCTATCACTAAGCCAGCTACTTACCCATCTACACACATTTTCCCCGAGCCCAAGCTTTCTCATTTTACTTATTAGTCTTTTATGTAGGACAGTGTCAAATGCTTTACTGAAGTCGAGCTAAATGACATCCAATGATTCTCCTCGGTCCATGTGAGAGTTTACATCCTCATAGAAGCTGATCAGGTTAGTTTGACAGGAGCGATCCTTCAAAAATCCATGTTGATATGGAGTTAAACAATTATTAACATTGAGACATTCCATAATAGTATCCCTTAAAAACCCTTCAAACATTTTACCCACAACAGATGTTAAGCTTACCGGCCTATAGTTTCCAGGTTGCTTTTTACACCCTTTTTTGAATATTGGTACCACATTTGCTAGCCGCCAATCCAGTGGAACAGACCCAGTTTCTATAGAGTCTTTAAATATAAGGAATAGAGGCCTATCTATCACATTACTTAACTCCCTTAATACCCGAGGGTGAATGCCATCAGGGCCTGGTGATTTGTCAATTTTAATGTTACTAAGTCGGTTCTGCACTTCTTCCTGGGTTAGGCAGGTCATACTTAAAGAAGTGGTTACATGATCACTCTGCATTTCCCATGGCATATGCTTTTCCTGTGTGAACACAGTTGAGAAAAAAGAGAATTTTGTTTACTTACCGTAAATTCTTTTTCTTATAGTTCCGACATGGGAGACCCAAACCATGGGTGTATAGCTACTGCCTCCGGAGGACACACAAAGTACTACACTAAAAGTGTAGCTCCTCCCTCCGAGCATATACACTCCCCGGATGACAAATCCAACCAGTTTAGTGCCAAAGCTGAAGGAGGACATCCACCCATAAGTAGAGATAAAGTAAAACCCGGAACAACCGGAACTTCTGTCTACAACAACAGCCGGTGAAAACACACGGAACAAGAAAGCTGCCTACAGGCAACAGGGAGGGTGCTGGGTCTCCCATGTCGGAACTATAAGAAAAAGAATTTACGGTAAGTAAACAAAATTCTCTTTTTCTTTATCGTTCCTTATGGGAGACCCAAACCATGGGACGTCTCAAAGCAGTCCATGGGTGGGAAATAAACAGAAACTGAGAAGTAGGCGAAACCTAACTTCACAAATGGGCGACAGCCGTCCGAAGGATGCGTCTACCCAAGCTCGCATCTGCCGAAGCATGAGCATGCACTTGGTAGTGCTTCGAAAAAGTGTGCAGACTAGACCAAGTGGCAGCCTGACAGACCTGCTGAGCCGTAGCCCAAGAGGCACCGACGGCTCTGGTCGAGTGCGCCTTAATCCCCGGCGGGGGAGGCATCTGAGAACATTTGTAGGCATCGGATATGGCCGACCTATTCAATGAGCTAGGGTCGGTTTAGAAGCCGAGAGACCCTTGCGCTGACGTGTGGTCAGCACACAAGAGAGGTGCACCGCCTAAGAAACAGCGGTGCGTGACACATAGATCCGGAGCGTCCGCACCAAATCTAAAGCATGCAACGCTTTCTCAAAGCGATGCACAGGGGCCGAACAAAGGGAAGACAATGAAATGTCCTGGTTAAGGTGGAGACACCACCTTAGGGAGAAGGCCCGGAGTTGGACGGAGAGCCACCTTGTCTTGGTGAAAAAAACCAAAAAGGGTGACTCCAAAGAGAGCACAGTCAAATAAGAGACTCTCTTTAGAGAAATTATGGCCACCAGAAAGACCACTTTCTGTGAAAGACTAAACAACAAAACCTCCCTAAGAGGCTCAAAGGGGGGTTTCTGTAAGGCCATGAGGACCAGAGTAAGGTCTCAGGGATCCAGAGACCGCCGGTAAGGCGGAATGATGTAAGATGCGCCCTGCATGAAGGTGCGCACCTGGGCCAGTCGGGCGATATGCCGCTGGAACAATGCTGACAGAGCCGAGACCTGTCCCTTGAGGGAATGAGGGACAGACCTAGCTGCAGGCCGGACTGTAGAAGGACAAAATGGTCGGCAAGGAAAAAACGGCCAAGGAGCATGGCCGGAAGAACGACACCAGGACAGGAAAATTCTCCAAGTCCTGAGGTAAATCCTGGCCGAGGAAGACTTCCGAGCCTGAGTCATAGTGAAGATGACCTCGGAAGGAATGCCTGAAGCCGTAAGGATTCAGGGCTCAAGAGCCATGCCGTCAATCTGAGAGCCGCAGAATTGTTGTGGAAAACGGACCCTCTGAGAGAACGTCTGGCCGGTCCGGGAGATGCCACAGCACCTCTACGAATAGACGGAGCAGGTCTGGGAACCAAGCTCGCCTGGGCCTGGGGCGATGAGTACGACCCGACGGCCCTCCATTTTGATCTTGCGCAGGACTCTGGGCAAGAGAGCTAGAGGGGGAAACACGTAGGCCAGATGGAACTGGGACCAATCTGGTCCGCTGCCAAGGCCTGAGGATCGTGGGAGCGAGCCGCGTAAACCGGGACCTTGTTGTGCCGGGATGCCATAGATCCACTTCCGGAGCGCCCCGCCTGCTAAATTGACCGGAACACTGCCGGATGCAGGGCTCACCCGCCGCTGTCCACGGTTTGACGGCTGAGATAATCTGCCTCCCAGTTTTCTGCGCCTGGGATGTGGACTGCGGATATGGTGGACTCGGAGTCCTCCGTCCACTGAAGGATATGTTGAACTTCCAACATTGCTAGGCGGCTGCGAGTCCAAGGACTACAGCCCTGATTTCTAGCACATTGATCGAGAGGGCTGATTCGGACGGAGTCCAAGTGCCCTGTGCTTGGTGGTGGAGAAACTGCTCCCCAGCCGGATAGACTGGCATCCGTGGTGAGAATCACTCAGGACGGGTCCAGAAAGGAGCGTCCCTGGTACAGAGAGAGGGGCCGAAGCCACCACTTAAAGAGAGCTCCTGGTCTGTGGCGACAGAGCCACCAGTCTGTGCAAGGAAGAAGTCCCTTGCCCCAACAGCGGAAAATGTCCAGCTGCAGGGGACGCAGATGGAACTGGCAAGGGGAACCGCTTCTATTGACGCCACCATCTGACCCAGCACCTGCATGAGGTGCCTGATGGAATGACGGCGGAGCCTCAGCAGAGAGCGAACCGCCAGATGAAGAGACTGCTGTATGACTAAGGGCAGCTTCACAAGTGCCAGCAGAGTCTCGAATTGCATCCCTAGGTACGTAAGTTCCTGGGTCGGGGTCAGAGTGGACTTGCAAGCGTGGCGAGAGTGAGCGAGACACTCCGCTGACAGTCTGCACTGGATGAAGCCCTGACTAGAAGGGCGTCCAGGTAAGGAATCGCTACCAACCCCTGGAGGAGCAGCACCGCAATTGGTGAATACACGAGGGGCCGTGGCTAACCCAAGGGGAGAGCCACGATTGGAAATGTTCCTCTCTGATTACAAAACGTAGCCAACGCTGGTGAAACTGCGAATGGCACATGCAGAGAGACATCTCTGATGTTGATGGATGCTAAGAAATCTCCTTGGGTCATTGACTGATCGCAGAGATTTCTGCAAAATTGCCGCACCTGAACATGCTTGTTGAGAAGCTTGAGATCCAGGTCGGAAAGCACCGTCCTTTTCGGGGACTAGGAAGAGATTTGAGTAGAAATCTCAGAACCGTTCCCAGTCGGGAACTGGTACAATTACTCCATTGGCCTGCAAGAATGCCACGGCCTGTGAGAAGGCGGCGGCCTTGGAGCAGGGGGGAGTTGTCAGAAAAAAATCTGTTTTGTAGCCGTGGGAGAGGGCAACCCACACCCACTGATCGAAGACGTGTTGCAACCACACGTCGCCCAAGAGGGAGAGCCTGCCACCGACCAAGGACGTTACTGGCGCGGCCAGATAATCAAGAGGAGGCTGCCCTGGTGGCAGCAGCTCCTGCCGACTTAGGACACGGCTTCATGCGCCAGTTGGTTTACGGACTTTGGCTGAGTTAGTGGACGAGGCCGAGGGCTTAGAGGACGACCAGTTAGAGGAAACGAAGGAACGAAACCTCGACTGGTTCCTGCCCTGGAAGGTTTCCTGGGTTGTGGCATGGAAGTACTCTTCCTGCCAAAAGCTTCCTTAATAATTTCATCCAGTTGTTCACCGAATAGACTGGTCCCAGCAAAAGGGAGTCCAGCAAGGAACCTTTTAAGAAGCATCTGCCTTCCACTCTCGAAGCCACAGGAACCTGCGGATAGCGAGGGAAGTAGCCGAGGCCACCGCAGTGCGGTGACAGTCTCCAGCTATAGGATGAAAAGACTGAAGCCTGGAAGTTAAGGCAACCAATTCGGGCATAAAGGCCCTGGTGAGGGAATGCATCTCCTCCCGAGAAGCAGAGATGGCTTGAGAGCCCACACTGCTGCAAAGATGGGGAGAACGAGGCCCCTGCCGCCTCATATATAGATTTGGCCAGAAGGACAACCTGGCGGACAGTGGGATCCTCAGAGAGGAGCCGACAACTGTCCGGGCTGAAAGTCTAGACCCCGGAGGGTCCACCCTTGGTGAATGAGCCCACTCCTTGACCACCATTGGTGGAAGGGGGAAACAGTCATCAGAACCACGCTCTGGGAAGCGTCTGTCAGGACAAGCTCTGGGCTTGGTCACAGCGACCTGAATGCTGGAGTGGATAAGGAACACACTCCTTGTTCTCTTAGGCAAGGTATACTGATGCTTTTCTGCCAAAGAGGGGTGCACCCCTGATACAGGCGGATTGAGGTCCAGTACAAATATAATGGACGCAATCAAATCATTAGCATCTGCGTCACTTTCGGACAGATCAATAGGGTACATGGAGAGCGTCCGAGCCCCCAGTAAGTTAGAAGTACGCTTAAGAAAGCGTTTGTCAGGACAGGTCCTGGGTTTAGTCACAGTGGCCTGCTCTCTTAGGTGAGATAAACTGGTGTTTTTCTACCCAAGAGGCCTGTTCTTCTGACACTGGAGGGTTAAGGTCCAGAACGGAGTTAATGGACGCTATCAAATCGCTAACATCTGCATAACCATCGGTATCAATGGGGTACATAGACGAAGCGTCTGAGCCCACAGTAAGGGCATCCTCCTCGCCTTGTGACTCGGCCGTGGGACGAGGAAGGAGAGGAGTCCCTGCGTCTCCGTTTAGGAGGACGGGGTCTGGGATTAGATGAAAGACTCTGTGAGCTCTGCAGAGCGAGCTGGAGCAGCAGAGGCACCCTGAGAAGGGGGCTGATGCATGCTTAGCAGCGTCCGAGACAACTGTCCAATGGAGGCTGCAAAGGACTGGGAAATAGCATTGGAAAAAGATGCTACCCAAGACAGGGGTTCAGCCTGGGGAGACTCCAGGCTGAGGCACCACCACATTACAACCATTACAGTGTATGGTCTGTGCCGGTTCAGGCAATATGAGCGTACAAGCAGAGCACGTAGTGTACAGCCTTGGAGCCTTGCTCCTAGTGTGAGACATGCTGCTGAGGAGGAGGTTCTATAATAAAGAATTAACTCCTTCAGAATGCCCTGAGAGTGTATAAAAGTGCACAACCAGAGGTTGTGACTTATCAGGCCGCTATTATATGTGCCCTCCGGATTCCAAGCCTGGACCCCCAGCCAGATATTCACTCCCTCTGCAGAGCAGCCAGCGCCGACCAGTGTACTAAGAACGCTGAGAAAATGGCGCCAGAGTGAGGGGGGGGGCGGGGGTTAACCCAGGAGCGGGAATCGGAGGGCTAAGGAGATGTACAGGGGAGGGAATCATCTCCTCAAAAAGGAGTGTCCTCCCCTGTGCAGAGCGGCCGGCGGGCGGCGCTGCAGTGTCCCCCTGCATGACTGACATGCAGGGGAACGAAACGAAACTAGGCCGCGGCTGAAGCCGGGGCCTAGAGTTATGCATGCGGCCGACAATCAGGCATCATCGGCGCGGTTCTCAGTAAAAACCGTGGAACCGGCCGGAAACACAGTAAAAAGCAGCATTATCAAAGTAAATCACTGTCCCCCCCAATAAAAGTGCCCCACACTGCAGAAGGACCCTCTGAATAACGTCTCTATACTTAGCTTTGAGACGCAGGGCCCAGTCCCTGGGTGGGGTGGGGGTTCAGTGCTCCGTCCAGCAGGGTCCTGCAAAAGGGCTGCGGATGGAGGCCGGTCTCCTGCAAGGCAATGAGAACCGTGTTGGCTCTAACTTCAAGCCAGAGCCCCTAAGGGATGGTGAAGGAGCGCGGCATGAAGGGCTCCTGCCCTGAAGTCAACCTTAACAGCACCGCCGCCAGGGGGGTGAGAAGGGACATGCCGGGAGTCCAGTGGACCCGCTTTTCTTCCAAATCTTTAGAAAAAATGAAAAATCAAAAGAGGATGCATGTGTGTGTGTGATCCTCCTGACACAAAGCATGAAACTGGTTGGATTTGTCATCCGGGGAGTGTATATGCTCGGAGGGAGGAGCTACACTTTTAGTGTAGTACTTTGTGTGTCCTCCGGAGGCAGTAGCTATACACCCATGGTTTGGGTCTCCCATAAGGAACGATAAAGAAAAAGTATTTAAAACATTTGCTTTTCCCACATCGCTTTCTAATAACAGGAACCCATTACCTGTCCTACTCCAGAATTGCAACCTGACTAAAGGGCCCAGAAGCATAAGATGTACAGTGCTCAGAGACATCGCCAAGGTGAGGTGGGCTTAAACCTAACCATCACTGAACAAGACAAGTGGAAACATCAAGGCTGGGCTTCAGAGGAAGGCAAAAATGGCAGAGCCTGATTTCTTCAGCAGGCCCCTGACTGCCATGGTAACAAAATCAGTCCCCGCAATCTTGTCATGATGGGCCAGTGGGCGCTAGAGAGTAGTTCATCAGCAATTAACAGCAGAATTTTAAGAGCTGCACAGCGGTTATCAGGGCTAGGGCCCATTGTTGCGGTTATGGACAGATGCCAGCCTCGTCTTAGAGATGGCCATCTGTCCTGTATGGAGCAGTCATAGCTTCTAAAGCCTACTACATACTATACATGACCAGGAGGTTGTGCAAAAGGTGTTCATAGCAACAAAATTAAAAAAAAAAAAATGTTTCAAAAGCTCTATTTTTCAAACAAAAAAAGAGAATTTTGTTACTTACCGTAAATTCTTTTTCTTATAGTTCCATCATGGGAGACCCAGACCATGGGTGTATAGCTACTGCCCCCGGAGGACACACAAAGTTACTACACTTAAAACGTGTAGCTCCTCCCTCCTAGCATATACACCCCCTGCTAGCCAGTCCTAGCCAGTTTAGTGCAAAAGCTGAAGGAGGACATCCACCCACAAGAAGAGACAGAGTAAAATCCGGAAGAACCGGAACCTCTGTCTACAACAATAACAGCCGGTGAAGACACACGGAGCAAGAAACCTGCCAACAGGCAATAGGGAGGGTGCTGGGTCTCCTATGACGGAACTATAAGAAAAAGAATTTACGGTAAGTAACAAAATTCTCTTTCTTTATCGTTCCTATGGGAGACCCAGACCATGGGACGTTCAAAAGCAGTCCATGGGTGGGAATAAACAGACAACTGAGAAGCAGGTAAACCTAACTTCACAAATGGGCGACAGACGCCGGAAAATGCGTCTGCCCAAGCCCGCGTCTGCCAAAGCATGAGCATGCCTTGGGTAGTGCTTCGAAAAAGTATGCAGACTAATTCGAGCTGCAGTCTGACAGACTTACTGAGCCGTAACCTGGTGCTTGAAAGCCCAAAAAGGCGCCGACAGGTCTGATCAAATGTGCTCTGATCCCTGGCGGGGAAGGCACTTGAGTATACTTGTAGGTCTCGAAAATGGCCGACCTAAGCCAACGAATCAGGGTCGGCTTAGATGCCGAGAGACCGCTACGCTGACTAGCAGTCAGCACCAGAGAGAGGTGCACCGCCTAATAACGGCGGTGCGAGACACATAGATCCGGAGCTCCCGCACCAGATCCAGGATATGCAACGCTTCCTCAAGCGATGAACAGGAGCCGGACAAAAGGAAGGCAGGAAAATTGCCCCGGATAAGGTGGAAGCAGTAACCACCTTAGGGAAAAAAAGTCCGGAGTCGGACGAAGACCACCTTGTCTTGATGCAAAAGACCAAAAAAGGGGGGTGACTTCGAGAGAGTGCAGCCAGAACTCTCTGGCGGGAAATTGTAGCCACTAGAAAGATTACTTTCTGTGAAAGATGAAACAAAGAAACCTCCCCAAGAGGCGCAAAGGGGGGTTTCCGGGAACCGGGAGGACCGGATTAAGGTCCCAGGCTCCATAGGCCGCCGGAAAGGCGGAATGATGTGAGATGCGCCCTTAAAAGGAGCGCACCGGAGCCAGCCGGACGATACGCCGCTGGCACATACTGACAGAGCCGAGACCTGTCCCTTAATGAGGGATAGTCCTAGCTGTAGACCGGACTGTGGAAGGGACAGGAGGGTCGGCAAGGCCAAAAAGGTCAAAGGACACTTTGGAGCTCGAGTCATAGCGGAGATGACTTCAGGAAGGATATCAGAAGTCGCCAAGATCCAGGACTCAAGAGCTACGCCGTCAATCTGAGAATCCAGAATTCTGACGGAAAAAACGGACCTTTTGAGAAAAGGTCTGAACGGTCCGGAAGATGCCATGGCAACCCAACGGACAGAAGGAGCAGGTCAGAGTACCAAGCCTGCCTGGTCAGTCTGGAGTATGAGAATGACCCGACGACCCCCTTTACTGATCTTGCGCAGGACTCTGGACAAGAGGTAGAGGGTGAAATACGTAAAGAGACGAAGCTGGGATCAAACATGAACCAGTGTGTCTACCGCAAAACCTGAGGATTGTGGACCACGGTTGGACAGCTGAAATAGTCTGCCTCGCAGTTTTCACATCTAGGATGTGGGCTGCGGATACGGTGGACTAGGAGTCCCTTGTCCACTGAAGAATGTTGAGCCGCCAAGATTGCCAGGCGGCTGAGTGTCCCGCCCTGGAAGCTGATGTAGGAAAACGCTGTCACGTTGTCCGACTGGACTCGAATGTGCCTAGCCGCCAACAGATGGTGAAGGCTTAGAGAGCTAGAAATACAGCTCTGATTTCCAGCACATTGATCCAGAGGGCTGATTCGGACAGAGTCCAAGCGCCCTGCGCTCCTAGAGATATACTGCTCCCAAGGCGGATAGGCTAGCATCCTGGTGAGGATCACCCGGGACGGGGCCAGGAAGGAGCGCCCCTGAGAGAGTGGCCGAAGCCACCACTGAAACGAGCCCCTGGTCAGTGGCGAAGCCACCACCCCGTGGGAGGAGGGAGTTCGCTTGTACAGCGGAAAACATCCAGTCTCAGAGGATGCAGGAGAAACTGGGCAAGGAATCGCTTCCATTGACGCCACCGTCTGACCAGCACCCGTATATGGTGTCTGATAGAACGACGTCGACCGCCAGCGGAGGGAATACTGATCGACTAAGAGCAGCTTCACAAGTGTCGACAGAATCTCAAGAAGGCCGTCCAGGGCAAAAGATCACTGCCAATCCCTAGGGGTGCAGGACCCTAATCACAGCTGCCCCAATGAGAATACTCGAGGGGCCGTGGCTAACCCCAAGGGAAGAGCCACGAATTGGACCACTCCGATTGTCAAAACGTAGTCAACGCTGGTGTGAAACTGCGATTGACTCCTGCAGATAGGCATCTCTGATGCCGATGGCTGCTAGGGAATCTCCTTGGGTTCTTGATTGATCCGGTGAAAAAACACACGGAACAAAACTGAGACTCCATGTGAAAACGCCACACCTGACTATGCTTGAAAAGCTACAGATCCAGGTCGGAAGGCACCGCTCTCTTCGGGGACTAGGAATAGATTTAAGCAAAAATCTCAGAACCGTTCCCAGTCGGGAGCCGGTACAATTACTCCATTGGCCTGCAAGAAATGCCACGGCCTGTGAGAAGGCGGCGGCCTTGGAGCCGGGAGGAGTGGACAGAAAAAAATCTGTTTGGCGGGTGGACAGGATTCCATCCTGTAGCCATGGGAGATATAATCCCACCCCCACTGAACGGAGACGTGTTAGAACCCTACGTCGCCAAGTGGAGAGAGCCTGCCACCGACCAAGGAGGTTGTTGGCGTGGCTAGATAGATCGGAGGAAGCTGACTCAGTGGCAGCATCTCCTGCGGTCTTCTGAAGACGCAGCTTCGAGCCATTTGGTTCTATGAACCTAGGCCGAGCTAGAGGACGATCAGATGGAGGAACGGAAACCACCGAAACCTCAACTGATTCCTGCCCTGGACAGGTTCCCTGGTTTAGGTTTGTGGCAAGGAAGAACACTCCCCGCCAAGAGCTTCCTTAATTTCATCCAGTTGGTTCCGAGGAAACTGGTCCGTCCGAAGCCACAGGAGCCTGCGGATAGCGAGTAAGGTAGCCAAGACCACCGCCGTGCGGTGTCCAGCATGGCAGACCTGGCAGAGGATGAAAAGACTGAAGTCTGGAAGTTCAGGCAACTGTTTTGGGCATAGAGTCCCTGTGAGGGAATGCATCTCCTCCAGAGAAGCAGAGAAGGTACAAAAAAAACGCACTGCTGTAAAGCTGAGGAGAACGAAGCTCCTGCCGCCCCCATACCGACTTGGCCAAAAGGACAACCGGGCGGACCGCAAACCTTAAGTGAGGAGCCATCAGCCACTGACATAACGGTCCGGGCTGAGCCACCTGAGGTGAATGAGCCCACCTCTTGACCACCATTGGTGGACAGGGGAAACAGTCCTCAGAATCACGCTTCATGGGAAGCGATGTCAGAGCGGACCCTGGGCTGGTCACAGGGGCCTGAAAACTGGAGTGGTTAAGGAACACACGTTGTGTTCACCTAGATAAGGTAACTCCGGCGGATTGAGGTCCAGTACAAAATTAATGTACCGTGGGATCCTTATAGAGATGCCGTCAGCCACTGATACAACTATCCGGGCTGAAAATCTAGACACCGGAGTGGCCACCCTTGGCGAATGAGTACACTCCATGACCACCTCTGATGGGAGGGGGAGACAGGCAGCAGAACCCCGCTGTGGGGTCTGCAGGACAGGCTGTGGGCTTGGACGCAGCGGGCTGAAAACTGGAGTGGTTAAGGAACACACTCCTCGTCCTGTTAAAGGTATACTGATGCCTTTCTGCCAGCGGGGAATAGTCCCCTGATACAGGCGGATGGAGGTCCATTACAAGTATAATGGACGCAATCCAATCATTCGCATCTGCGTCACCTACGGACGGATCAATGTACATAAGGTAGCGTCCAAGCCCCTGGTAGAGACATCCTCCTCGTCCAGTGAGTCAGCTCGTAATCGGAGCTGCGGGACGGGGAGGACAGGGGACCCTGCGTCACCCTGTCAGGAGGACGGGGTCTGAGCCCAGAAGGAGAGTCCCTTGTGAGCTTCGCTGAGCGAGCTGAAGCAGAAAACGCCCTGAGAAGGGGGCTGCATTCTCAGCAGATGCCGGGACAGCCGACCCCTGGAAATAGGATTCCCCCAGGGGTCAGCCACCGAAACCGGAGCAGCTGGAGGGACCATTAATGAGCCTCCAAGCTGAGGGGCCACAGTGGTTATGAGCTCGGTACAGCCGTACGAGACTACCTGCAGTGGACAATAAAAACAGCCTGCAGCCTCGCTCTGTGTGCAGAGGTGGGGGCTCTGTCTAGAATGTCTAGAATACGCAAGACAGGGGTTCAGCCTGGGGAGACTCCAGGCTGAGGCACCACCACATAAGAACCATTACAGTGTGGGTCTGTGCTGGTTCAGACAATATAAGCTTACATGCAGAACATGTAGTGTACAGCCTTGGAGCTTTGCTCCTAGAGTGAGACATGCTGCTGAGGAGGAGGTTCTATAATAAAGAATTAACTCCTTCAGAATGCCCTGAGAGTGTATAATAGTGCACAACCAGAGGTTGTGACTTATCAGGCCGCTATATGAGTGCCCTCCGGGTTCCAAGCCTGGACCCCCAGCCAGATATTCTCTCCCTCTGCACTGCAGAGCAGCCAGCGCCAACCAGTGTTCTAAGAACGCTGAGAAAATGGCGCCAGAGTGAGGGGGGGAGGCGGGGGTTAACCCAGGAGCGGGAATCGGAGGGCTAAGAAGATGTACAGGGGAGGGAATCATCTCCTCAGATAGGAGTGTCCTCCCCTGTGCAGAGCGGGCGGCGGGCGGCGCTGCAGTGTCCCCCTGCATGACTGACATGCAGGGGAACGAAACGAAACTAGGCCGCGGCTGAAGCCGGGACCTAGAGTTAAGCATGCGGCCGAAAATCAGGCATCATCGGCGCGGTTCTCAGTAAAAACCGTGGAACCGGCCGGAAACACAGTAAAAAGCAGCATTACCAAAGTAAATCACTGTCCCCCCCCAATAAAAGTGCCCCACATTGCAGAAGGACCCTCTGAATAACGTCTCTAGTCAACCTTAACAGCACCGCCGCCAGGGGGGTGAGAAGGGACATGCCGGGAGTCCAGTGGACCCGCTTTTCTTCCAAATCTTTAGAAAAATTGAAAAATCAAAAAAGGATGCATGTGTGTGTGTGATTGCTCCAGACACAAAGCATGAAACTGGCTAGGACTGGCTAGCAGGGGGTGTATTTGCTAGGAGGGAGGAGCTACACGTTTTAAGTGTAGTAACTTTGTGTGTCCTCCGGGGGCAGTAGCTATACACCCATGGTCTGGGTCTCCCATAGGAACGATAAAGAAAAGACCAAACAAAAAAAAAAAAACAAAAAAACCCCAAAACATACCATATTTTGTTCATTCAAGAAACAGATTGAGTGGAAGATATTTTAGGAATAAAAATGATAAATTACTCAAATGAATGTGTCCTGTAACTCATTTTATTTGTAGTCTCTTAAAATTGATCAGAAAAACACAGAAATATGAACATAGCCGAAGAGAAGAAAAATGCGTGAGGACGTGAGGCGTACAAGTGAGGCGGGGAGGAGCTGTATGAAAGACAACATGTACATCTTTAGAAATAAAGTCGATTTCCACTGATTGTTTTCGGTTTTAAAAAGGCCTTTATTGTGATTATGACTTGAAAACAAGCAGAAATTGTAGTGAAATGGAAACGTGTGTAAACCTTAGAACAAGTGATCGAGAAATAATTACACCTCCAATCAACTTTACTGGGTAACGGCTTTAACTCTTACAATGACAATGTTGTTGCCTAATGTGGCAAACAATAAAAAGGAGAAAATCCTGAGTTACAAAAATGAAACTTGTAACTTGCATTTATTTTTTTTTACAGCATGGACACTCTGGTATTGCAGCTCTGCCCTATGTATGTGAAGTGGTATGAGCAAAAAAAGGTTTTGTTTTAAAAAAAAAAAAAAAAAAAAAAAGAAGAAAAAAAAACCCCAAAAAGCAAAACAGAAACAAAAAAAGAACTGCTTTGTGCAAATGTTGACGGACTCCTGAGACTCGAGACATCATTGTATAAAACATGATAAACAATTGTTGACTGTTGCAATATTTGAGCGGATTTAGCACCACCATTATATTGCTCCGGTAGTATGAATGGCAAGCTCCAGGAGCAGAACTACATGAATACTTATGGGGGCACCAGACCAACACTAACTAGTTAGGCCAGACTGTCACAAAACATATTCCTGAGTATTGTCATGAGCCTGCGGAAACATGACAGCATATGGATATCCTTCTGCTTTACAACATTTACCAAAAACTCTGCATTTTAATGTAAGACACAGATGAAGGTTTGGTCTCCACCCTTCGAAGTGGCTGTACATACTCCAGATCTCACTCTTGGCTAGTGGGCCATTTTGCGGATCATGTAGTTCAGGATCCCTCCATTGCGGTAATAGGTAAGTTCCACGTCTGTGTCGAATCTCATTATGGCTTCAAATGTCTTTCCTGTATCCAACTGTGAAAGAATGAAACAGAAAATGTGATTAGGTTCTGCGGACGCCATACTTTGTGCCCTGTGTTTCAACAGCCTCAGCGGTTTCATTGCCCAGTCAAAGGTTGACATCTGTGTCAATACAATTATGGCAATAAGAGAGTTTGTTTTCTTACATCTAAGTAACGAAATTCATACTTTAACCCCTTCTGATGGGTGACTGTGTATGGAGTGGGCTAAAGGCTCACCATACCAATTAGGATCTGGCTGTGATACACAGCCAGCATCTTCCTGTACGCCAAAGCCTGTTTCACCTTCCTGACCAGGCCAATTTTTACAAATCTGACCAGTGTCACTTTATGAGGTTTGAACTCTGGAATGCCTCAACAGATCCCAGTGATTTAGGCTTTTTTTTTTTTTATTGTCACATATTGGACTTTATGATTTTCTGAGACCCGTAGCGCTCTCATTTTTCAGGATCTGGGGCTCAGTGACTGCTTACTTTTTGCATCTTGTGCCGACATTTTTAATTCTACCATTTTTGTGTATATGCGATGTTTCCATCGCCTGTTATTGCATTTTAAAACATTTTAGCAGTGACCAAAAAAAAAAAAAAAGTTTGGCGTTTGGAATTTTTTTTTTTCGCCACGCCGTGTACCAGATTAATTGATTTTATATTTTGATATATTGGGCATTTCTGAAAACGGCAATACAGCGCGACAAAAGTGGCAAGCAGGTGCGCCTATTAGGCTGGACTCGCACAAACGTATTAAAAAAAACTACCATTCTCGTTTGCGAGAGTCGGACAAATTTTTCTCACTTGTCAGTGTGCTGTCAGTATGCTGTCCGTGTGCAATCAGTTTACTCAGCAGCTATTAGTCATTTACAGTCAATTACAGGAACATTTACAGTGTTCTATGTTACATGATAGAATTGTATCCATAAAAACTGATGTCACTAGGATGGTCCGTTTGACGTCCGTTTTTTTCTCGCACCCATAGACTTAGAGTGGCGATTCTCGGACGTTTTACGCATGAATACGCAGCATGCTGCCGCTTTTCTCGCATCCAGATTCTGGATGTGAGAAAAGCTGACCAACAGCTCGCACTCATACAATAACATTGGTCCGAGTGTAATGCGAGAATTTCTTGCATTGCTCTCGTCTGTTTTTGTCGCTCGTGTGAGCATACCTTCAGCCAAACAAGTCTGCTGTTCAAGCCTATAGACATACTACATGCACATAGAGACACACACCTTGCAGTTTTACAGTTCATAATAGGCATTGTCAACAGGAAGCAGAAGGGAGACCATATAAAGGCTTGAAATGTGCAGCAAGGAAGGGGCAACCTATTAAAAAAATGTATCCATACTGGCAACTCCACATCCTTGCAAGCTTACAAGTCTTTTTACCTTGACTTCTACAGTCATGCCTGGCTGGAGGTCCTTCTCTTCAGGAATGAGAATGGTGTAACGCTCTTGCCCAGTAAGACCCAAAGCTTCTGCATTTTCTCCAGGTAAATACTGCAGAGGAATAATTCCCATCCCTACAAGGTTACTACGATGGATACGTTCATAGCTTTCAGCGAGGACAGCCTTGATTCCCTGTGGGCGAAAGGAAACAGTTTTAGATCCTTACTATAACCCAAGGTGAGGCTATGGGTAAAGGGTTCATTGTAAAATGCATGAAGAAAGTGGCTACACATTGCTGACCACATCATCAATCTTCCAAAAAGAAGGAAATACACATTCACCGGCAGCAGCACTTTCTAGATGAGACATACCTGGAGGAAGGGACCTTTTGCTGCCCAGTCTCTGGAGCTTCCGGACCCATACTCCTTGCCAGTAAGAATTATTAAGTTCTGTCCAGCCTGCATATATCTTTCAGCTGCATCGAAAATATCAAGCTATAGAAAAACAAACATTGTTATGTCATTGTTCACACATCCCACAGAGATTATTTACATGTTACTTTATGCAAACAGTGTGTTGGGCATCCACTTACTGTTTCATTGGATGGAAAGTGTATGGTTAATGGGGCCTGTTTGTTGATGAACTTGTTGAACAAGCGAATGTTGGCGAATGTTCCTCTTGCCATAACTGCATCGTTACCCCGCCGAGAACCATAAGAATTGAACTCTCTTGGTGTTAAACTATGAAAAAGATACGATGATCAACTAAGTTATACCACAGCTTAAGTGGGCCAAATAGACCAAACAGTTGAAGGCTTAGTGACCATTTGCTGAAAACCATCATACTACATAAGTTTTTAACATGAGGCGCTATGTAGGGAGATTCAGCCTTTGGTACTTACCCAAATGAATGAAATGTAATCAAATTGGATTCTATCTGACTGACAGATTACGGTTAGATCACTAGATCCTATCAAAAGTCTGATGACAAGCTACCAACAGGACCAAAAGGACTACAGAGTACTACAACAAGATTTAAAGCATTGTCCATTAAAGGAGACCCTACTGATCTAAAATGTCTTGTGAAATGCTGATCCATCTGGGATTTGATTGATATTATAGACCTAAATCAACTAATAAGTCCTCAAGAAGTGCAAATGTAGAAAATGCCAAGTGAATTCTACTAGAGCTTGGTTCACCTGAGAATCACGCTCTCCACTATTTCTTTACGATGGTTACTTGAGGTCTTCAACATGGTGTCCCTCTATTATGTGTATATGCCTTAATATGGAATTAGTATAAAAGGTTAACTCAACCTGTGAAACAATTTAACATCCACAGGAAAATAATTAGTCATTAGGCTATAATTAGGTTAGCCTCTTCTGCATGTCAAGTCATTCATTTCCAATCTTTCCACTGATTATTACTGGATCTCGAGCCATGGCGACTTCATGGATGAATGCTCTGCAGGCAGATCAATCACATGCAAGCCTAGACAAGTTCACCAGGGTCTTCGCCACCATTATCTTGATTGGATAAAGCCATCGGGTTGTTGGTCTTCCTCTTCGCCTTGTTCTTTCTATTCTTCCATCCAAGATGTCCTTCTCCAGTTTTTGTTCTCTTCGAATGATTTGTCCAAAGTAGACAAGTCATAGCTTGGTGATCCTTGCTTCGAGGGACATGTCTGGCTTGATTGGTTTCAAAATTGGTTTGTTGTTCTTGCCATCCATGGTATTGATAACATCATTCTCTAGCACCATATTAGAAGGCGTTGATAAATTATTATTACTAGTAGTAGACAAACAAATGGTGATTCCTAAGCCAGATACAGTGGTCCCATTATGGAGCTTTTAAGAACTTCCATTGCTGCTTTTATACAGATTGTTAGGCTTACCCTTTGTTAGTTAGGTATCGGGCTGCAGGGCTGTTCCTCGCAATGTTTCCAGCAGGTGAAATGTGATCAGTAGTAACGGAGTCACCCAGGTTTAGGAGAACATAAGCATCAGTGATTGGTTTTGAAGGTACCAGCTCCATTGTCTAGTGAAAACACAGATAGTTCTCAGTTGATTAGTTGTCTTTCAGATAAAAGGTACTAAGTATCAAAACATTTTTGCATGGGTATCTAAAATATTGGGACTTATACTTTAAACTGACACTATAACCAGTTTTTTGCTCCCCCTTTTGAGAGGAGCATAAGGTAGATAGAGACCCTATTCTAGTGATATGTCAGTTACTGAGCTGTTTGCTGTCATTTTGATAAAATCAATGTTTTCTCTGCTGCAGATCTAGCAGTTATACAGAGCTCATGAATATGCTGGACTACCTGACTGCACGCCAAGGAGTCCTCTAGTTATAATCTACTGCTTATTAATCAGTGATTTTATCAAAACTACACTAAATAACCAAGTGACACAGCTGGAATCAGGATTTCTGCACCTACATTATGCTGCTCTCAGATTAGGTGGTAAAAACATGGTGACAGATTCCCTTTAAGCTATTCCCCATAATATCAAAAAACAAAATGTAAAACACTGTTGAACTGCACTAAGGATTTAAGTTTGGAAAACACCTTTAAATGTAATTGCTACAATCTCAAAACGAGAGTATATAACTAGGAAATGCCCTCATTTTATGATTAATAGGAGATTTCCACGACACAAGTAAGAGTGAAGCAGACGCAATTTTTTTTTGGCGGCAGCACTCACGTGCCTATTGTATGCAAGCCCCAAGAAAGCAGATGCTGTCAGCGCTGGAGTGGCGGATACAGCTTTTAGTTTGGAAGAAGTTTGGATGTTTCCAGCGCCAATGATAGAGGGTTTAGAATTTCCCATTGCTCCCCAGCCCTGATGTGAGATGTGACATGACCCCGTTGAGACAGATCATGTAACAGGGCACAACCAAAAAGCTGAAATTCATTCTTCTCAATATTAAAATTCCTTATAATTTTATATGAATTGTATCACTTAATATTGAGCAGAATTAACTTATTCCTATCTAATAAAATTTCCTGTTCTGCGTATTGAAATGCTAGTAGTACTATGCGAGAAGTCCTGCCTGCTATGCTTAGAAAAGGGACTTTACACTCAGTGGCCTGCTAGAAGCGACTTAGGACAGAAAAATACGTATGAATTATTGATGTCCCCTACCAGGGGACAAAGGAGCATAACAGAATTTTTGGAATGTCCCCCCAGGATAAGAAAAGGTTAAATATGTTAACACCCCTTATATACAGTATAAGCCTTCACACAGCCCTCCTATAGACACAATATGCACCCCGACAGCCTCCTATATACATCATGAGCCTTATTAGCGATGAGCAAGCACTATCATGCGCGGGTGCTCAGGTACTTGTAACAAGCAATTTGATGCTCAGACCAGTTTGACTCGTGTACAGAGTTTGATGGAATTTATGGGGAACTCAAGCATTTTTCTGGAAAATCTTCTGGAAAAATGTTTAAAGTTACCCAGATACTTCCATACTCTGTCAAGTCAAGACCATCAGAGCGTCAAAATGCTCGTTACGAGTACCTGAGCACGGTAGCAACAAAAACAAAACAAAAAAAAACACCTCTTCAGTTTCTCTGTCTGAAGCTCCACGTCATTTTGATGCCAGCATGTGCATGCTGGTGCCGGCTGATGACGTCATTGCAACGGCATAACGAGCTTCCCTGGAGCTGCACTGCCGTTCTGTATTGCCGGCAATGTAGTTCCAGGAAGGCTTCACCAGGGGAGCAGGCAGCAGCTCAGATTGCCTCATTATAATCTAAGGTGGCAGTAGATAAGGATTAATCTTTGGATCAGTAAGAGTCACAAAAGTCAGGTTGCCCCCAATCAAGGAAATGGCATATTCCAGCGATATTGCATCACCTTTTGATAGGAAGACCTCTTCTTGGCCAAACTTCCTTTTGTTATATAGAATGTAGCAAAGTCTACAGCATTGATGGGCTTCATGGAACGCCATCATATCCCATAGCACTGAACACAGGCTCTTATTAGTTGTGTCAGTTTTTTCTACCAATCAGTGCAATTATGCCACTCTCTTATACATAATATTACCTAACCTCTAATCACTTATATTTCAAATTAATCAGTAAGAAAACCCATACCTGTACTAAAAGTTATACGTACCAACTCATCAAAGAAAGGTGGGGATTTGATATACGTTGAATTTTGATCCCAAGGATATAACTTTTCAGTAGGCGCCTTCAGGTTATTCCAGCTCTCATTGACTTTCTGCAAAATAAACAGAATATGCACAAATTACTTAAAAGGAGGACGAATCCCCTTACAGTATACTAGGTGAATTCAAGATCAAACTAATATTAAAGTGACTCACACTTCGGAGATCTTTTAGCTACCTTTAGCTTGGTCAACATAAAGGATTATTTGCTTAATTCCCTTTCAGTGTAATTAAAAAAAATCCCTGTTTCGCCGTCAGAGTACAGACTAGCTGCGGGTCTCCTGACCAGAATGTGACAGCCTTATATATGTCTAATAAGTCTCTACTGTTCAGATAAAAGAGACATGCAGCCGATGTGTGCACTTCTCCACTTGCGTTTACAAATTCACAGCGACACTCTGCTACAAATGTGAGTCGAGTGTCCTGTATGTCCTGCGTGTGGTCTACGTACGGTGTGTTTTTTTTTCCTCACATAGCAACCGTATGACATGTGAGCGTCATGCGAGTGCTATGTGAGTGTTTATGCATACCGCGTCAGACTGGCTACCGGAGAAATCTCCAGTAATACCAGGCCTGGCCGCGGTTACCCGCACAGAACCCCGGATCTGTCTCCTGAGCTCCAGAGATCAGCCCGGTCTGTCTGCAGCTGTGCTGAACTGAACAGCAATTGCCGGGGAATCAATCACTCGGCGCTCGCTGTTCAGGCTGCACTCTGGAGCTCAGGTGACAGCTCTGTAGTTCAGTGCATGTAACTGCGGCCAGGCCTGGTATTACTGGAGTTTCCTCCGGTAGCCATTCTGACGCGGTATGCAAGTGTCAAGGATCCGTGTGACATGCGTATGCCATCTGTATGACATGCGCATGCCACCCGGATTCTGATTTTTTTCTGGCTCCCATAGGATTGCATGGGGGTGCGAGAGCTGAGACTCTGAAATTGCAGCATGCTGCAAATTCACCGAGAGCACGAGACGTGCCGTAAAACATTTTGCAAGAGGACACGGCCTCATTGATTAACACTGGTGTGAGTGCGATCCGATTTTCTATCTGATCACACTCGCACATAGAAATCGCAAATGGAGAAGAGCCCTAATAGTCAAACACGGATGAGTGCATCTGGCCTTAAATAGTGGAGTGGAATAAGATTAAGATTTTAATTGTGCTATCTGCAATCATGATCGTGAGCAATAGCCTTTAGGCAGAATACAGTAAGCGATGTGCATTTAGGCTGCTTTCACACATCAGTTTTTTGCAGTCAGGCACAATCCGTTGAAAAAACTGATGCGACGAATCTGTCGCATCAGTTTTTTCCCAACAGTTTTTCGACGGATCCATTGTGATACTGAGCATGCTCAGTTTACAAAAATGGAATCCGTCGCTGTATTGCATTTTGCCGCATTACGACGGGATCCGGCGCCCATAGGCATCCATTATACAACACGCCGGACGGCGCCAAATCCGTCCCTGTCCGTATTTTTTGCCGTTCACAAGAAAACTGTACAATTTTCACACTTTTTTTTTTTTCTTCAGGTACAATCCAGTTTGGGCCTGATGCGACGGATCCGTAGCAGATTGTGACAAAACTGATGTGACTGATCGAGCAAAAAAAAAAAACGGATCGGCCTCATTTTTCCCCTTCCGGAGAGAGATTTTTTTTTCTTTCCAGAAATGAATTTACATATATTCTGGGCATCCGTCACCTGATTCCGTTTTTTACAGATGACAACGGATCCAGCGCCCATAGGCTTCCATTATAAAAAACGGACTGTGGCGGATCCGACGCAATCCTTTTTTTTTTTTTTTTTTTTTTTTACAGTCACAAAAAAAACGTTGCATTGTGCGCTGCTTTCGGCGGACGCACAGACAAATTTCACCGGATCCGTCGCATGCCGGATCAAAACACAAGGCCATGTGGCACAATCCGGCTCAAGAACAACACTGAGAGAAAACTGATCCGGCGCAGGATCCATTTTTTTTTTTTTGCCAAAAAAACGCCGGACGGTGCATGATGGCAAAAAGTGATGTGTGAAAGAGGCCGTACATGGTTCGTCCTGTCTGGCAGCCACACAGACAAATTTTGTCGGATCTGGCGCACGCAGGATCAAACGCAACACCATGCGGCACAATCCGGTGCCAAGACAAGACTATGGGGAAAAAATGCATCCGGCACCGGATCCGTTTCTACCGCATTTCGTCAGATTGTGCCTGACGACAAACACCGGATGTGCAACTGCATCGCTCAGTACACATAGGCTACTATTGCTCACGGCAGAGTGCAACACTGAGAATAATAATCTTTTTTGGTGATCGTCAGCCTGTTTACACTGCAAGAGAATAATGAAATTAGTGTTTTAAACCATGCTCATTCACAATTATTAGTTTATGTCTAAGATTAGAAGCACTGCAGACACTTCATCATAGCCCGGCTGCACTAATAAAAATGACTATCCATGCCCAAAAAGGTGTCATACCTCAATCTTTTCATAGACCTCTTTGAACATCCCAGGGATCACACATTTCCGCTCCACAGCCTGGATTTCATCCCTCGTGGGCCAGATATCCCTTAAGAACACCGGCTTGCCATCAGCATTCACACCTGGGAAGTTAGGAAAAGAAAAGCTCAGAAAAGAAGGAAAAATCATCCTCCACCTGGAAAAAAAATGCAATATAAATGTGGGAAAAAAACAACTTTGTGTCGGGTTCTTGAAGACACTTCAGATTGGAAGGTTTCCAATTTAACACAATTTTTATTTTATTCATTTATATTTATTTATCTCCTTCAAAGCCTCCATAAGAAACGTTTTGCCAAAAGATAATATGAAGCATTAAAATAGCAATGAAGCACAACAAAAGTTAGATTGGCAGGGCTTACCCAGGGGTTCTGCCTCAAAGTCAATCCTGATGGTTCCAGCTATGGCATAGGCAATGACAAGAGGTGGGGAGGCCAAGTAGTTTGCCCGTGTATTTGGATGAACACGACCTTCAAAATTTCTATTACCAGATAACACACCAACAGCAACCAGATCTCCCTACAGACAAAGCAATGTTAGCCGTAACTATTTACCATACTCATTACAGCAATGGTCAAATCTCATGTCATAACTTGTCACTAAGAAACATAAATAACATGGACTAGCTTTACCTTAAGGGTAACCGTACTATTATATATATATATATCCTGCCTGCATGGTCAATAGTTTCCCCCTCTGCAGGCTTACTCTCTGATTTGCAATCCACTCTGAGCTGCTGGGAGGAGGATCGTGGGAGCGAGCCACGTAAACCGGAACTTTGTTGTTGTGAAGGGATGCCATTAGGTCCACGTCCGGAGTGCCCCATTTGCGGCAGATTGACTGAAACACTGCCGGGTGCAGGGACCACTCGCCACTGTCCACGGTTTGACAGCTGAGAATCTGCCTCCCAGTTTTCCACGCCTGGGAGGTGGACTGCGGATATGGTGGACTTGGAGTCCTCCGCCCATTGAAGGATGCGTTGTACCTCCAACATTGCCAGGCGGCTGCGTGTCCTGCCTTGGTGATTGATGTAGGCAACCGCTGTCGCGTTGTCTGACTGGACTCGGATGTGCCTGCCCGCCAACAGGTGGTGAAAAGCCAGGAGAGCCAGAAGCACAGCTCTGGTTTCCAGCACATTGATTGAAAGGGCTGACTCGGACGGAGTCCAAGTGCCCTGCGCTCTGTGGTGGAGACATACCGCTCCCCAGCCGGATAGACTGGCATCCGTGGTGAGGATCACCCAGGACGGGGCCAGGAAGGAGCGCCCCTGGGACAGAGAGAGAGGCCGAAGCCACCACTGAAGAGAGCTCCTGGTCTGTGGCGACAGAGTCACTAACCTGTGCAAGGAGGAACGCCGCTTGTCCCAACAGCGGAGAATATCCAGCTGCAGGGGACGCAGATGGAACTGGGCAAAGGGAACAGCCTCCATTGACGCCACCATTTGACCCAGCACCTGCATCAGGCGCCTGAGGGAATAACGGCAGGGTCTCAGAGAGCGCACCGCCAGTTGGAGGGACTGCTGTTTGACTAAGGGCAACTTCACAAGTGCCGGCACAGTCTCAAACTGCATCCCTAGATACGTGAGACTCTGGGTCGGAGTCAGAGTGGATTTGGGGAGATTGACAAGCCACCCGAATTGGGCTAGAGTGGCAAGAGTGAGCGAGACACTCCACTGACAGTCCGCGCTGGATGAAGCCTTGACTAGAAGGTCGTCCAGGTAAGGAATCACTGCCAACCCCTGTAGGTGCAGGACCGCAATCACTGCTTCCATGACCTTGGTGAATACCCGAGGAGCTGTGGCCAACCCGAAGGGGAGAGCCACGAATTGGAAATTATCTTCTCCGATTGCAAAACGTAGCCAACGCTGGTGTGAAACTGCAATTGGCACATGCAGATAGGCATCTCTGATGTCGATGGATGCCAGGAAATCCCCTTGGGTCATTGAAGCAATGACTGATCGCAGGGACTCCATGCGAAAGTGCCGCACCTGAACATGCTTGTTGAGAAGCTTGAGATCCAGGATGGGCCGGAAGGAACCGTCCTTTTTGGGAACTAGGAAGAGATTTGAGTAGAAACCTCTGAACCGTTCCCGGGCGGGCACCGGTACAATTACTCAGTTTGCCTGCAAGGATGCCACGGCCTGCGAGAAGGCAGCGGCCTTGGAGCAGGGGGGAGTTGAGAGAAAAAATCTGTTTGGCGGGCTGGAAGAGAATTCTATCCTGTAGCCGTGGGAGATGATATCCCTCACCCACTGATCGGAGACGTGTTGAAACCACGCGTCGCCAAAGTGGGAGAGCCTGCCACCGACTAAGGACGTTGCTGGCGCTGACCGATAGTCACGAGGAGGCTGCCTTGGCGGCAGCACCTCCTGCGGTCTTCTGTGGACGCGCTTTTGGGCGCCAGTTGGATTTCTGGTCCTTGGCTGAGTTAGTGGACAAGGCCGAGGGCTTAGAGGACGACCAGTTGGAGGAACGAAAGGAACGAAACCTCGACTGATTCCTACCCTGGACAGGTTTCCTGGCATGGAAGTACTCTTCCCACCAGTAGCTTCCTTAATGATTTCATCCAGCTGTTCACCGAACAAGCGGGACCCAGCAAAAAGGGAGCCCAGCAAGGTACTTCTTTGAAGAAGCATCTGCCTTCCACTCTCGAAGCTACAAGATCCTGCGGATAGCGAGGGAATTAGCCGAAGCCACCGCAGTGCGGTGAGAAGCCTCAAGCATGGCAGACATGGCATAGGATGAAAAAGCTGAAGCTTGGGAAGTTAAGGTAACCATTTCGGGCATAGATTCCCTGGCGAGGGAATGCATCTCCTCTAGAGAAGCAGAGATGGCTTTGAGAGCCCACACTGCTGCAAAAGTCGGGGAGAACGAGGCCCCCGCCGCTTCATATACAGATTTGGCCAGGTCAATCTGGCGGTCAGTGGAATCCTTAAGGGAGGTGCCATCAGCCACCGACACAACGGTCCGGGCTGAGAGCCTAGACACCGGGGGGGGTCTACCTTTGGGGACTGAGCCCACTCCTTGACCACCTCAGGTGGAAAGGGAAAGCGGTCATCAGAACCACACTTTGGGAAGCGTTTGTCAGGACAGGCCCTGGGCTTGGCCACAGCGGCCTGAAAACTGGAGTGGTTAAAGAACACACTCTTCACTCTCTTAGGCGAGGTAAACTGGTGCTTTTCTGCTAGAGAGGGTTGCTCCTCTGATACTGGCGGATTGAGATCCAGTACAGAATTAATGGAAGCAATCAAATCACTAACATCTGAGTCAATTTCGGACAGATCAATGGGGCACATGGAGTTAACCTCCGAGCCCCCCGTAAAGGCATCCTCCTCATCCTGCGAGTCAGCTCCTGAATCAGAGCCGCGGGACGAGGAAGGAGAGGAGACCCTGCGTCTCTTCTTAGGAGGACGGGGTCTGGGACCAAATGATGAATCCTCTGTGAGCTCCGGTCCTGAGAGACCCCTAGCAGCACAGAGGCACCCTGTGAAGGGGGCTGATGCATGTTCAGCAAAGTCCTGGACAGATGTCCCATGAAGTCAGCAAAAAACTGGGAGATAGACCTAGAAAAGGCTTCTACCCAAGCCGGAGGTTCAGGCACAGGAGCAGCTGAGGCACCGCCAGGTTAGAGCAGGCATCACAATGTGGGAAAATGCTCGGTTCAGGCAGCAGGAGCTTACATGCAGTGCATACTGAATAAAGCTTTGGAGCCTTGCTCCTTGTGTGAGACATGCTGCTGGAGTGGAGGCTCTGCCAGAGAATGAACCCCAGAGAGTATAAACAGAGGTCCACAACCGGTCCGGTTGTGGCTTACCAGACCGCTGGAGCGGTGTTGTGTGCCCTCCAGATCCCGAAGCCCGGACCCCCAAGCACAGCACCTCAGCAGAGATGCTGCAGACCAGCGCTGCAATGCAGAGAGTACGCTGAAAAAATGGCCGCCGGAGCGAAGAGAGGGGGCGGGACTTGCTTGAGGAGCGGGAACTGGAGGGCCATAGAGACCTACAGGGGAGGGGACACACACAGCAGTGGGGAGTGTCCCTCCCCTGTGCAAAACTGCCGCCGGGCGGAGCCGAGCCTGTCCCTCTGCATGAGAGACAGGCGAGGTCAGTGAAACCGAAAATAGGCCTCCGGCGAAGCCGGGGCCTAAATTTGAGCGGCGCGGCCGGCGCGCAGGCACCATCGGCGCGGTTCTCAGGCGACAGCTAGAGAACCCGCCGGAAATGTCAGAAAACACAATCAGCACACTCTCCCACAACAATAAAGTACAGGGACCCGGAAAACTAAACGTCTCAGGTACTTAGCT
Source organism: Anomaloglossus baeobatrachus (assembly GCF_048569485.1). NCBI lineage: Eukaryota > Metazoa > Chordata > Amphibia > Anura > Aromobatidae > Anomaloglossus > Anomaloglossus baeobatrachus. The sequence continues at coordinate 538,724,062 of NC_134353.1, read as the reverse complement.
TGCTGAGACGCAGGGCCATGTCCCTGGGGATGAGTGCTCCGGTTCAGCAGGGTCCTGAAGGGCTGCGGATGGAGACCGGTCTCCTGCCAAGCATGGAGACCGTGCTGGCTCCCACTTCAAGCCAGAGCCCAGGAGGGATGGTGAAGGAGCACGGCATGCAAGGCTCCAGCCTAGGAATCAACCTTACAACACCGCCGACACAGTGGGGTGAGAAGGGACATGCCGGGGGTCCAGACGTGGACCCCACTCTTCAATCTCGTTCCAAAAGGAAAAAATCATATGAGAATGCATGTGTGGATGTATGCCTCCTGAACACAAAGCGATAAACTGGCTGAGTCTGCTCATCAGGGGGTGTATAAGCTCAGAGGGAGGAGCTACACTTTTAAGTGTAGTACTTTGTGTGTCCTCCGGAGGCAGAAGCTAAACACCCATTGTCTGGGTCTCCCAAAGGAACGATAAAGAAAAATAAAACTGTGGCTAAATACTGGACACTCACTGAAAAGGACAGTAAAGACAAAAAAAAATCCCACAACACAGAAAAGGGGTGACCTTACTTCCGAACACTGGGCGAGTCAATACCAATGAACTGCAGCATAAATGCGGTGGTAGCAAAGGTGTAAAACACTGATGAAACAGCCATTCATAAACCTATCATTCATGGAGGGGACGATTGCCTACTATAGATGCAAACAGATGAGGCTTAAATAGGGCGCCAGTCACAGGTATGTGTGATGCAGTGTCTGGCTTATAGCCTATTGAGGCCGCCCATACTACAATGTTTCCCCCAAAATATGACCGGGTCTTAGATTATTTTTTGCTCTAAAAGATGGGCTAGGGCTTATTTTCAGAGGATGTCTTAATTCCTCCCCCCCACCCATGAACAATCCACATGTATTCTTGATCAATAGTGAAAAAAATAAAAATAAAATCAATAGGTTGATGTTCCATAATGCATTATGACTAACTGTCCAAACAGAGCGTGTGTATGTGTACACATATATACACACACACATATATACATATGCGTGTGTAGAGATATAAATATATCATAATATATATATATATATATATATATATATATATATATATATATATATATATATATATATATATATATATATATATATATATATATATATATATATATATATATATATATATATATATATATATATATATGACAGACAGATATATAAACACATATATACACACACACCCCTATATACAGTCAGGGCCAGAAATATTTGGACAGTGACAAGTTTTGTTATTTTAGCTGTTTACAAAAACATGTTCAGAAATATATATATATATATATATATATATATATATATATTTCTGAACATGTTTTTGTAAACAGCTAAAATAACAAAACTTGTCACTGTCCAAATATTTCTGGCCCTGACTGTATATAGGGGTGTGTGTGTATATATGTGTTTATATATCTGTCTGTTATATATATATATATATATATATATATATATATATATATATATATATATATATATATATATATATATATATATATATATATATATATATATATATATATATATAATATGGGCTGAAAGTGCACACTCCCAGCTGCAATATGAGAGTTTTCACATCCAAATCGGAGAAAGTGTTTAGGAATCATAGCTCTGTAATGCATAGCCTCCTCTTTTTCAAGGGACCAAAAGTAATTGGACAAGGGACTCTAAGGGCTGCAATTAACTCTGAAGGAGTCTCCCTCGTTAACCTGTAATCAATGAAGTAGTTAAAAGGTCTGGGGTTGATTACAGGTGTGTGGTTTTGCATTTGGAAGCTGTTGCTGTGACCAGACAACATTCGGTCTAAGGAACTCTCAATTGAGGTGAAGCAGAACATCCTGAGGCTGAAAAAAAAAGAAAAAATCCATCAGAGAGATAGCAGACATGCTTGGAGTAGCAAAATCAACAGTCGGGTACATTCTGAGGAAAAAGGAATTGACTGGTGAGCTTGGGAACTCAAAAAGGCCTGGGCGTCCACGGATGACAACAGTGGTGGATGATCACCGCATACTTTCTTTGGTGAAGAAGAACCCGTTCACAACATCAACTGAAGTCCAGAACACTCTCAGTGAAGTAGGTGTATCTGTCTCTAAGTCAACAGTAAAGAGAAGACTCCATGAAAGTAAATACAAAGGGTTCACATCTAGATGCAAACCATTCATCAATTCCAAAAATAGACAGGCCAGAGTTACATTTGCTGAAAAACACCTCATGAAGCCAGCTCAGTTCTGGAAAAGTATTCTATGGACAGATGAGACAAAGATCAACCTGTACCAGAATGATGGGAAGAAAAAAGTTTGGAGAAGAAAGGGAACGGCACATGATCCAAGGCACACCACATCCTCTGTAAAACATGGTGGAGGCAACGTGATGGCATGGGCATGCATGGCTTTCAATGGCACTGGGCCACTTGTGTTTATTGATGACATAACAGCAGACAAGAGTAGCCGGATGAATTCTGAAGTGTACCGGGATATACTTTCAGCCCAGATTCAGCCAAATGCCGCAAAGTTGATCGGACGGCGCTTCATAGTACAGATGGACAATGACCCCAAGCATACAGCCAAAGCTACCCAGGAGTTCATGAGTGCAAAAAAGTGGAACATTCTGCAATGGCCAAGTCAATCACCAGATCTTAACCCAATTGAGCATGCATTTCACTTGCTCAAATCCAGACTTAAGACGGAAAGACCCACAAACAAGCAAGACATGAAGGCTGTGGCTGTAAAGGCCTGGCAAAGCATTAAGAAGGAGGAAACCCAGCGTTTGGTGATGTCCATGGGTTCCAGACTTAAGGCAGTGATTGCCTCCAAAGGATTCGCAACAAAATATTGAAAATAAAAATATTTTGTTTGGGTTTGGTTTATTTGTCCAATTACTTTTGACCTAAAATGTGGAGTGTTTGTAAAGAAATGTGTACAATTCCTACAATTTCTATCAGATATTTTTGTTCAAACCTTCAAATTAAACGTTACAATCTGCACTTGAATTCTGTTGTAGAGGTTTCATTTCAAATCCAATGTGGTGGCATGCAGAGCCCAACTCGCGAAAATTGTGTCACTGTCCAAATATTTCTGGACTTAACTGTATTTTTATCTACAGTATATATCTAACATACACACACAGCTGTCTCCTCTTCAGCTTTAGAGTCCTGTAATTGAGGGACCTTTTGTTGACAGCCAAGTCGCATGATGTGATGTCACAAAGGTCCTGAAGCAGTGTTATCAGGATTTAAACACTGGGGCGCCTGGGAGGGTGGGAGCCCTGTGAAATAGCCTAGTTTGTACTCCTTACCCCTAATAAAAGTCAAGCATAGTAGCCAGATTCCTGTTCAGTTCAGTAATTAAGAGACCTTTGGTCATATGACTGTGAAGTCATAAAAAAGGTCCTTAAACAATGTTAACCTTGGTATACAACTGCTCGGGTCACTAAGAGTGGGACCCAGAGAAATTGAGCAGTTTGATTCCCCCGAACACCAGGCCTGACTAACTAGGATTTCTATGTCAAGCATACTCCAAAAATCCTGTAAGATCATGCTAGGACTTATTTTCAGGGTAGGTCTTATTTTCAGGGAAACACTATTAGATTAGGTGAGCTGTCCAGCACTTTTTAAGTGCACCCCACAAAGACAGAAGTACTGAACTCTGTATTAAAAAAAAAAAAAAAAAAGGGAAAGAAGCTACTGTACATTAACAGTTCTCATAAGCTGAACTCTTAATATGAGTAAATTGTTAAAAGAGTCAAATCATTGATGTGTTCACCATCTGACCCTACAATTAAGCTTCAGCCACTTAATGTTCCAATAAACGCAACATTTTACCTGAGTAATGGCTTCCACAACAGAATCAGGCAGAGGTCCGCTGTTTCCAATGCAAGTCATGCAACCATATCCTACAACATCGAAGCTGAGAAAAGTAATATATGAAATTAACACAAGAACCCAGTGTTGCAACATGGCACTGATACAGCGGGCAAATTAAAAGGAGTTTTTAAAGGCATCTAATATTGAGGAAATATCCACAGAAAAGGTAATTAATACGAGAAGTGTGTGGGTCTCCACTCCCAGCACCCCCGGTGATGAGCCGCTGGAGCTCAGGTGGTGGCTGGATGTGAACACTCAATGGAGCTCTGCTGTAAAATGCAGTTCAATGCTTCCATCCGGCTGTTGCAGGAGATACTGCAGATCAGCTTCTATTCTCCAAGTAAGCTTCAGGATAACAAAAACTCATCTCACTAGTATGCTAAATCAATATTAGTATCACCTTAGCGATAAAAGGTAAAGTTTCGAAATTCCAACTGAAATTCACATGGGTGCCAGATACCATCTGAGAATTTGACATAATATTTAAATATGCTGAAAGGTGGGTGTTCCAATTTGAGGGACCCCAGTGACCATGAGAATGAAAGTGCCATTTAGCAATCTGTTAATTGTGCTCACCCTTTAAACCAAAATCAATAAAAGAATGGCCTCAATCAGGATAAAGGAGCTACACTGTGACAATGTTTAGATGCAAGGAGAAATAGGATTTTGTGTATCTAGTATAGAGGCTGTCCTTTTTTAGGGAAACCTACCCAAGCTTGGAAAGATAAGGCATGACGCCACTGTCTCGGAGATAGTAAGTCACTACCCCACTGCCAGGTGACAGACTAGTCTTGATGTAAGGCTTCACAGTGAGTCCAGCTTCAACTGCATTTTTGGCCAATAATCCTAAAACAAGGAATAAAAATTGGTCACAAAAGTCAGAGAGATACTGTAATACCCATCCACAACTACAATATGGCGAAAATCTACCCTAAAGTAAAGTACCCCTACTTAAAGAAGTTGTCCAGTTACCAAAACTGTTTTTTTTTTCCTGATAAATCTTGCTAATATGTGCCTCTCCACACATCTATTATGTTTTTTTCAGCAATATTGCCTTTTATCGTGCTCTAGCAGCACATCCTAATTGCTGGCTCCAGCTCTGATGGGGTTAATCTCTCTTCTGACTTCCTGGGTTCAGTTCCTACAACTCCCATAATTCTTTCTGGCTCTAGGGCTGTCTTAGGCTAGTTTCACACTACGTCTTTTTAACATCCGCTGAAAACGTTATTTTAGCGGAAGTACGGATCCTGCTTTTACAGCAAATAACGTATGCAAACGCATCTGTTATTTTGCAGGATCCTGCACTGGATGTTTAGGGGCGGGCATTGGAGTCATGTGATCGGGAGTGAGGGGAACTAGACTGGGAGGAGGCTTCTGACAGCTGCAGACGCTGGTAACCAAGGTAAACATCGGCCTTGGATACCCGATATTTATCTTGGTTACGAGTGTCTGCAGCTGCTAGGAGCAGGGCGGCCTGCACGCGTAACCAACGTAAACATCGGGTAACTAAGAGAAGTGGTTACCCGATATTTACCTTGGTTACGAGTGTCCGCAGCTCTCAGGTGGGAGAGAGAGGAAGGGGGAAAGACAGATAGAGAGAGAGAGGGTGAGGGAGGGAGGAGGAGAGAGATAGACAGATCACGCGAGACTGGTTCTGGGCATGCTAAGTACTTTCTGGGCATGCGCAGTACAAAAGCAGGATCCTGTCTATCAGCACGCCAGCGTTCACCTGCGTTTGCGTGCGTTATAGTCAGGATCCAGCAATTTGCAGTATTTGGACGGAGCTCAAAAACGCTACAAGTAGCGTTTTTGAAACATGTTAAAAAACTGCAAGTCACTGGATCCTCACTATAACGCAGGCAAACGCAGGTGAACGGATGTTAACGCGAGTCCATTGCAAATGCATTGAAATGAAAACGCATTTGCACTGGATCCGCTTGTCCGCTAAAATAACGTTAAGGACGGATGTTAAAAAGACGTAGTGTGAAACCAGCCTTACACACCCACTGTATCCAACACACCCACTCTGCTCTCCTTTCCACCCAAAGACCTAAGACTCCTCCCTGCCTCTTCCCAGTGTGGATGCACGGAGAGCAATCATACAGACAGCAGCAGCTGCCAGCTCTGCACAGCCAGGGGAAGAATGCGGCTATCTTCTGCTTGTTCTCATATGGTCCATGGTGTGTGTGTGTGTATAGCGCGTGTGTGTGTGTGTGTGTGTGTGTGTGTGTGTGTGTGTGTATAGCGCGTGTGTGTGTGTGTGTGTGTGTGTATAGTATGTGTGTGTGTGTATAGCGTGTGTGTGTACAGCGTGTGTGTGTATATAGTGTGTGTGTGTGTGTGTGTGTGTGTGTGTGTGTATGTATGTATGTATGTATGTATGTGTGTGCGCGTGTGTATAGCGCGTGTGTGTATAGCGTGTGTGTGTATAGCGCGTGTGTATATGGCGTGTGTATATGGCGTGTGTATATGGCGTGTGTATATGGCGTGTGTATATGGCGTGTGTATATGGTGTGTGTATATGGCGTGTGTATATGTATGTATGTATGTATGTATATACATACAGTGCCTACAAGTAGTATTCAACCCCCTGCAGATTTAGCAGGTTTACACATTCGGAATTAACTTGGCATTGTGACATTTGGACAGTAGATCAGCCTGGAAGTGTGAAATGCACTGCAGCAAAAAAGAATGTTATTTCTTTTTTTTTTTCTTTAAATTGTGAAAAGTTTATTCAGAGGGTCATTTATTATTCAACCCATCAAACCACCAGAATTCTGTTTGGTTCCCCTAAAGTATTAAGAAGTATTTCAGGCACAAAGAACAATGAGCTTCACAAGTTTAGATTAATTATCTCTTTTTCCAGCCTTTTCTGACTAATTAAGACCCTCCCCAAACTTGTGAACAGCACTCATACATGGTCAACATGGGAAAGACAAAGGAGCATTCCAAGGCCATCAGAGACAAGATCGTGGAGAGTCACAAGGCTGGCCAGGGGTACAAAACCCTTTCCAAGGAGTTGGGCCTACCTGTCTCCACTGTTGGGAGCATCATCCGGAAGTAGAAGGCTTATGGAACTACTGTTAGCCTTCCACGGCCTGGACAGCCTTTGAAAGTTTCCTCCCGTGCCGAGGCCAGGCTTGTCCGAAGAGTCAAGGCTAACCCAAGGACAACAAGGAAGGAGCTCCGGGAAGATCTCATGGCAGTGGGGACATTGGTTTCAGTCAATACCATAAGTAACGTACTCCACCGCAATGGTCTCTGTTCCAGACGAGCCCGTAAGGTACCTTTACTTTCAAAGCGTCATGTCAAGGCTCGTCTACAGTTTGCTCATGATCACTTGGAGGACTCTGAGACAGACTGGTTCAAGGTTCTCTGGTCTGATGAGACCAAGATCGAGATCTTTGGTGCCAACCACACACGTGACGTTTGGAGACTGGATGGCACTGCATACGACCCCAAGAATACCATCCCTACAGTCAAGCATGGTGGTGGCAGCATAATGCTGTGGGGCTGTTTCTCAGCCAAGGGGCCTGGCCATCTGGTCCGCATCCATGGGAAGATGGATAGCATGGCCTACCTGGAGATTTTGGCCAAGAACCTCCGCTCCTCCATCAAGGATCTTAAGATGGGTCATCATTTCATCTTCCAACAAGACAACGACCCAAAGCACACAGCCAAGAAAACCAAGGCCTGGTTTAAGAGGGAAAAAATCAAGGTGTTGCAGTGGCCTAGTCAGTCTCCTGACCTTAACCAAATTGAAAACTTGTGGAAGGAGCTCAAGATTAAAGTCCACATGAGACACCCAAAGAACCTAGATAACTTGGAGAAGATCTGCATGGAGGAATGGGCAAAGATAACTCCAGAGACCTGTGCCGGCCTGATCAGGTCTTATAAAAGACGATTATTAGCTGTAATTGCAAACAAGGGTTATTCCACAAAATATTAAATCTAGGGGTTGAATAATAATTGACCCACACTTTTATGTTGAAAATGTATTAAAATTTAACTGAGCAACATAACTTGTTGGTTTGTAAGATTTATGCATCTGTTAATAAATCCTGCTCTTGTTTGAAGTTTGCAGGCTCTAACTTATTTGCATCTTATCAAACCTGCTAAATCTGCAGGGGCTTGAATACTACTTGTAGGCACTGATAGATAGATATCTATCTATCTATCTATCTATCTGTGTGTGTGTGTATATAGTGTGTGTGTTTACAGAAATTATGATTATTAGCCGGCGCAACATGTGAAAAAAATAATTGAGGAAAATAAAATGAAGGGGTGAGGAGATTGCTTTTTTTCCCCTCTTGCCTAGTCTGTGTCGTCCGTATCATCCGTGTGGCATGCATTTTGCAGGCTACTTTCACATCAGCGTTTTTTTTGCCTGTAGGCAAAAAACGCAAACCGCATACGACAGGATCCTGTGGATTAAATGTGCAACGCATGCAACCGTTATTTTACTGGATCCTTCTACATCGGGACACAGAATTTATCAGCCGGCACTGGAGTCAGCTGACTCCTGATCTGACACGCACAAGCTGCAATAGCTGCAGGTTAACAGCAGTCACTGCCTGCTGCCGATCAGATGTGACCCGTGTGCGGGCTGTGTGTACAGGAGTTCAGATGAGTTCAGATCAGCAGACTCCAGTGTTGGCCGATCAGGCTGGGGCCACACGTGGATTACTGCGATCCCCTCGCATGACACTCGGCTCATGCTCAGTACAGCAGAGCCGAGTGTCATGCGTGTGTCCCTGCGACTGAGGTCCGACTGTGCGAGCAGACCTCAGCTGCGGGGGGCAGGCCGGCTCTGAGGAGGGGTGGGAGGGATTTCTCTCCCTCTCCTCCATTGCCGGCTCTCGCGAATTCTCGTTCTGCACTCGCGGTAGTGCAGTGTGATTTTTTTCTCTCACCCCATACACTTGAAAGGGTAAAAGAGAAAGTCTTGCATTACAATTGCAGCATGCTGCGATTGTTTTCTCAGTCTGATTAGGGCGGAGAAAATAATTGCTCACGTGCGCTGACACACAGGCCAATATTGGTCCGAGTGGAATGCGATGTTTTATCGCACTCCGCTTGCACAGTTTTTCTCGCCGTGTGGCTTAGGCATTACTTGTTCTGTGATTCCCCTGCATCCATCGCAGCGTGTGCAGGCTTGAGTTCAGATCAGCTGACTCCAGTGCTGGACTGAACTCAGGTGACCTCACAGCCCACACAAGCTGCGATGGATGCAGGGGGACACAGAAAAAGTAAATCGGCCGACACTGGAGTCATCTGATTACTTGTTCTGCTGGCGCTGTTGTCAGGAATAGGCATGAGTGAGCAGTAAAATGCTCTGGTGCTTAATGGGCGCGCGCGCGAGGGAAAAAAAGAGCGCGAGGGAAAAAAAGAGCGCGAGGGAAAAAAAGAGCGCGAGGGAAAAAAAGAGCGCGAGGGAAAAAAAGAGCGCGAGGGAAAAAAAGAGCGCGAGGGAAAAAAAGAGCGCGAGGGAAAAAAAGAGCGCGAGGGAAAAAAAGAGCGCGAGGGAAAAAAAGAGCGCGAGGGAAAAAAAGAGCGCGAGGGAAAAAAAGAGCGCGAGGGAAAAAAAGAGCGCGAGGGAAAAAAAGAGCGCGAGGGAAAAAAAGAGCGCGAGGGAAAAAAAGAGCGCGAGGGAAAAAAAGAGCGCGAGGGAAAAAAAGAGCGCGAGGGAAAAAAAGAGCGCGAGGGAAAAAAAGAGCGCGAGGGAAAAAAAGAGCGCGAGGGAAAAAAAGAGCGCGAGGGAAAAAAAGAGCGCGAGGGAAAAAAAGAGCGCGAGGGAAAAAAAGAGCGCGAGGGAAAAAAAGAGCGCGAGGGAAAAAAAGAGCGCGAGGGAAAAAAAGAGCGCGAGGGAAAAAAAGAGCGCGAGGGAAAAAAAGAGCGCGAGGGAAAAAAAGAGCGCGAGGGAAAAAAAGAGCGCGAGGGAAAAAAAGAGCGCGAGGGAAAAAAAGAGCGCGAGGGAAAAAAAGAGCGCGAGGGAAAAAAAGAGCGCGAGGGAAAAAAAGAGCGCGAGGGAAAAAAAGAGCGCGAGGGAAAAAGAGCGCGAGGGAAAAAGAGCGCGAGGGAAAAAGAGCGCGAGGGAAAAAGAGCGCGAGGGAAAAAGAGCGCGAGGGAAAAAGAGCGCGAGGGAAAAAGAGCGCGAGGGAAAAAGAGCGCGAGGGAAAAAGAGCGCGAGGGAAAAAGAGCGCGAGGGAAAAAGAGCGCGAGGGAAAAAGAGAGCGAGGGAAAAAGAGAGCGAGGGAAAAAGAGAGCGAGGGAAAAGAGAGCGAGGGAAAAGAGAGCGAGGGAAAAGAGAGCGAGGGAAAAGAGAGCGAGGGAAAAGAGAGCGAGGGAAAAGAGAGAGAGCGAGGGAAAAGAGAGAGAGCGAGGGAAAAGAGAGAGAGCGAGGGAAAAGAGAGGGAGGGGGAGTGGGAGGGGAGAAGAGTGAGGGGGAGTGGGAGGGGAGAAGAGGGAGGGGGAGAGGGAGGGGAGAAGAGGGAGGGGGAGGGGAGAAGAGGGGGGAGGAAGAAGAGGGGGGAGGAAGAAGAGGGGGGGGAGAGGAAGAGGGGGGGGAGAGGAAGAGGGGGGAAAGAAGAAGAAGAGGGGAAAGAAGAAGAAGAGGGGGGGGAAGAAGAAGAAGAAGAGGGGGGGGAAGAAGAAGAGGGGGGGGAAGAAGAAGAGGGGGGGGGAAGAAGAAGAGGGGGGGGAAGAAGAAGAGGGGGGGGGGAAGAAGAAGAGGGGGGAAGAAGAGGGAGGGGGGGGGGGGAGAAGAGGGGGGTGCTCTGTCACCAACTTGCTCCACTCTGACTTGTTGTGCAGGTGACAGAGTGCAGACAGTTGGTCCCATGCAGCAGGACAAGTGACAGAGCAGAGCGGTGACTCTGGCACAACAAGTCCCAGAGTGAAGACAGTAAGTGACATGCTCTGCTCTGACACAGTGTGCTATATATGTCACTAACTTGCTCCACTCTGTGACTTCTGCTGCATAGGACCGACTTTCTCCACTCTCACCTGCACAAGTCCCAGAGTGGAGCAAGATAGTGACATATAGCATACTATGTCTCAGAGCAGAGCATGTCACTTACTGTCTCCACTCTGGGACTTGTTGTGCAGGTGACAGATTGGAGCAAATTGGTCCCATGCAGCGTCTGGTCACCTGTGCTGCTGGTGGGAGTATATGATCACACTGCCGACACCGCCCGCTCTCCTGACAGCTGAGCACAGCGGGCGAATAGTGTGATCACATACTTGCGTGACAGGGGGGAATTTAGCTGAAGAAACCCCCCCCTGTACTGCACACTGGCGCCCCGTGCCTCACCAATCTGCCAGACGCTCAGCCATCTTCACTGGTCCACTCTGTGCCATCCTCCGGATCCTCCCCTCGATGCTGGGCTGTGACGTGCGGTGGTCACCGCCCACAGCCAAGTCAATCAATCTGAGTGGCGCCGGCATCCTCTGACGTAAGCGTCAAGTTTGAGAGCCCGGAACTTGACGGGGCATCAGAGGATGCTGGCGGCCACAGCTCCAGGGGGTCATGTGACTGGTACTGAGCGTGCAGGATAGTGCCGCACAGTGCCAGAACTGGAAATAGAGACCAATTAAGAAAACTCCCAAAATGGTAAGTTACATCTATAGACAAAATAAAAAAATGGGTGAACCACCCCTTTAAATATGGTTATACTTTCTTTTTTTTTTTCTTTTACTATATATAAATAATCCACACTCATGTAACCAGTTTGATAACTTAAGAAATAAACAAAAACAATAAAAACAGCAAAATAAGTGGTGCTTACCTGCGCCCAGCATGACAGAAGGGTTACTAGTGTTGGTACAGCTGGTGATAGCAGCTATGACCACAGAGCCATGGGTCAGCTCGTAGTCTGCATCATTATGGGTGAATTTCACTGTGTCACTATGGTGTCCTTGAGGAATATGGAAACCTTTAAACCCTTGCTGTTAGAGGGGGGCAAAAAAAAAAAAAAAAAAAAAAAAGTTACCAGGCAATCCAAAATAAATGAAAAGGCATCTCACAGTGCAGTAAATCTGTGGCACCCACTTTACTTTTTACATCCAAAGTCCCAGGCTGCATTTTACTACACAACTTTTGTGACTAAAAATCACCAAATCCATTAGGTTCCCTTCCCATTATCGGTATTCTGCCGCAATGCCGGATCCGGCACAAATGCGGTACAGTTCAATGGAACCGCGGCAAGACAAGGTCACATGCTGCCGCAAGTGACCACACGTGAACTTATCTTGCCACGATTCCATTGAACTGTATTGAACTGTACCGCATTTTTGACGGATTCGGCATTGCGGCAGAATACTGCTGATGTGAGAACACCCTTATCTGCATCCTAACTGGCGGGATTTGGTAATATTGTTCCACAAAGTTACCGTTTCTGTATAAGATGGAAATTTAGAAGGACAAGTCTGACTCTTCCAATAGTGCAGCCTCAGGCTTTCAGTCTGTAACCTCAAGCAATCAGAGGATTGAAGGCAACATTTAATACAAAAATAGAAATCTGCTGTACGAACCGCAAAGAAGTGGCTTTTCTTACCTTGGCTCCGAGGCAACTCTCAAAGTCAGTTTTCATGTCAGACACAGCCACTTTATCCTGAGGCCTCTTGGGTCCACTACAACAGGGCACCACAGTGCTTAGATCCATCTCTACCACCTGTAGAGAGAATAATGCCCAGTAACCTACCATAAGCTGCGGACTTTAAGACATCCATACTAGGCGTTGACAATACGAAGCCTAACAATATTATATGTAACAAGTCCTTGGGTAAACCGTTTGATTATTACCTGGGTGAAATCAGGGTCCTGGTCTGTATTACTGAAGTCCCTGAACAGGCCAACAGCTTCCAAATATCTCTGGATGTACTTCACTTTGTCTTCTTCACGACCTGAGACATGGATATATAATAGGATTGTTTTAGCCTTTGGTTTAACAGGCCACCTTAAAGACTTTAGCTACAAAGCACCAATGTGGGTTATCATTGTGTTCTCCAACTATCACTGGGGAACGGAGTGACTGATTTTTAATTTTTGAGCAGTTGCTTTGGATCCAAGGTGTCTGGCCTAAAGTGCTGGCTCCTAAACCTCACTAACACATGTCCTGGCCTGCTTGAAGCCATTAATAGGTTTGCCTTTCCATTTTACATTTAAGGCTTGCATCGTATTATCAACTTCTTTTAAGTTTCTTAAATTTAATCCCTAATTAATAAACTGAAAAAACCCCTACACTGCTTAAAAATACTACAAAGAATGCCATTTCTTCATCTCACAGCATACCAGACACGGTAAGTAGGGACAAATAACCCAAGTGTGATTAGAAGAATGTAAATGATGTTAAAAATGTAATTCGTAGGCTTAGTGCATGCACGGCTTTTTCACACAGTGATAATCAAGGGTGGCATTCATTAGACCGTGGCACATTGCCAACAGACAGGATTAAAAACTATATGGCTTCTCTGTTGCTAAACTACATAAGTATCACACACATATATAATACAGGGTTGTTCTTACCAGTTTGCTGTAAATACTGAACACTGACCAAATCGACAGGGAAAAACGCTGCAGTGGCCCCATACTCCGGACACATGTTGGCAATAGTGGCACGGTCAGCAATGGACAGTTGTGCCACACCAGGGCCAAAAAACTCTACAAATTTCCCCACAACTCCAACTTGACGGAGATGCTGCAATAAAGGCACACAACATTATAGCCACAGGCTTGTCCTTCATCTCGGTAATGGAGAAGTCACCAGTATTTTTTTGTTTTTAAATAAGCAAAGAATAAAAAAAAAGTGATACCTTAGTCACTGTGAGCACAATATCTGTAGAGGTCACTAAATGGTGAGGGGTCCCAATCAATTTATACCCAATGACTTCCGGTAGCACCATACTGATTGGTTGGCCAAGCATGACAGCCTCAGCTTCAATTCCTCCAACACCTAATCAAGCAAACATAACGTGTTAAAAAAATGGCGAACCAGAAAACTGAAATGTCCAAAACACGCACGCACGCACGGGGAATTCTTAAGCATGGTTACCACAACTATTGTTATTATAAAGTTGGAAATAAGAGGTTAAAAAAAAAAATCCAGCATAAAAGGGTTATACTTTTTGTTTTAAGGGATGCATAAAGTAAAAACTGATTTTGGTGATTTATAATTTACAGGGCTTCTTGCTGTAGCTTTGATAAAAAAAAAAACACCATTAGCTGCTGCAGCTCTGCTAGTCTTCTCAATGATCAGCTGTGCAGAACCCCTCCTGTGCCAATGACTGACAGCTCAACTCTCTGCATTAAGTGTGCATGGCACACATCAATAGAGAAGGAAGGGATAGCGGTGAAATGTATTCTTCAGCTGGAACAGGGAGTGTATGAAAGAAGGGGGAATGTTAAAATGTTTGAGAAGCTATGGTCTCCTTAGCTGCAATGCAAATAGGACGAGTGATGGACCTGTAAACTGATTTGGGACCGGGATAGCCGTCGGAGACCTCTGATGTGTGTGTTTTGTTTTATTTGTGTTACTAGTAGTTCCTCCTGCACGTCAGGATGAACGGGATGGTTGCTATACTGCAGTTGGAGGGTATTCTAAGTGTGTACTAAATGGGATGTAGTACTGGGGAGGAGGGTTGCTGCCGGGGAAGGGGACAGGAGGGGGGAGGGAAAGGGGTAATGGATATGATAAACTTAATTTGGATGCAGATTTCTTATACTGTTGTATGTATTCTGTTTTAATAAAAAAAGTATCTGATTTAAAAAAGGAAGGGATAGCCAAAGCTCGAGGATATCAAAGACGACAATGCTGAAGTTTAATCACTGAGAGGACATGCAGAAGTGCAGCAGAAAAAATAAGGTTATCAAAACTACAACATGTAGTCCACTAAATAACCCAGAATTTATGCTGCTCTCAGTTAAGGCAGCATAAAAAAATTGCGACAGATGCCCATTGTACATCCCATCAAAAAAAGGGGGAGACACTCTTTAGATGATCCTTTCATTCCTTAAGATGGACTCCCCTAATACTGGACACTTATTACCTATAATACGCACTATGATCCCTCAGAGTTAAGTTAAAGCAAGACTTTTGTAATAAAAAAAAAAAAAAAAAAAAAAAAGAAGGTTAAAAACTTACCCCAACCTAGAACACCAAGACCATCAATCATTGTTGTGTGCGAGTCTGTCCCAACAAGACTGTCAGGATAGTAGAGGCCATCTTGGTCAAAGACTACTCTAGCCAGGTATTCTAGGTTGACTTGATGAATGATGCCAGAGCCTGGTGGAATGATTCTCATATTCTGAAAGGCCTGAGAGCCCCACTGGAAGTAAAACCAACAGAAGCAGGTCAATGTCATCTTACAAATATGATAGCAGAAATCCCACTCCAATGCTTTCTTACATACTCACTTTTAGAAACTCAAAACGTTCTTTGTTCCTTTCAAACTCCAATTCCTGATTCTTTTGTAAGCTATCTTCCCTAAAACATACGACATAAGAAGGAGGAGATGCGCAGATAAAGGCTACATTTATTCTTCTGAAGTGTATCATTTGGGCTAGGCGTGCAGAAAGTGACGTCTGAAGCTGTGCAGACTGCCATGCACAATTTAAGGGATTTTTTATGGTTTTTAAAGAGGTTGTCCACAATGGACTATTTTACCAAAAACAGCACTTGTATTATCATCAGCAATATCAGTGCAATACAAGGCACAGCCCAAGAAGCAGAAACTGCAATATCAGAATCAGCTTTACAGTTTCTGGAAAATAAAAGACAACCCATTTAATCACTCAGATATTAGTGCATTTATTTTCATGCATGTTTTGTGTGCAATACAGTAGGATTTCCCAAAAATATAGAAAAAGAGCCCTTTCCATATGAAGAGCAACAGAGTTTGTAAATAAAATCAGCCATAGAATGAGCCATGCACTTAGACCATGCAAAAAAAAATAAAAAAAATAAAAAAAAATTGGTGGGAAACAGATTGTTCAGGAACCGTCTCACCTTCTGTTGAAATCAACTTGTATGGAATGATCAATCACCAAGTCTGCTGGGCAAACAGGGTTGATTTTTTCAGGATTTCCTCCCAATCGCTTTACCGCATCCCGCATTGCTGCAAAATCCACCACTGCAGGGACACCACTGAAAATACAGATATAGAACACACTGAGAAACAATAACTTGGTCTCCAATGTATAGATAAATGGTGAACGTGATTGAGTGGTGGGAAATTGATAGGTATTGCAATGCAACGGTAAAATAAGACCAATTTATTAGAAACATGACTGCATCATAATTTGGAATTGAAACAAGAGCTAGGATTCTACCATTGACCACCACTGTTCAGCTACTACCCCCTGGTGTGAACTTGTACATCTGATGTAAAGCAGAGAAAGACTGGGCTCTGTATATACAAGAACTGGAGAAGTGACACTTCTGTCACCTCAATAGATAACTCTTCCTGTATTCAAAGGACTAGAAGGACTAGCAGTAGACAGACTGGCAGCAGTTTTCTAGTTATGCATAAACGGATTTTTGTGTACTCACCGTAAAATCGCTCTCTCTTAGCCATCATTGGGGGACACAGGCCCAGATTTGCCTCAGTTGAAACCTGGGTATGGACTCTAATGCTTTGAAAACGTATGTAGGCAAGACCAGGTCGCAGCCTTACACACCTGTTCCACTGAAGCCTGATGCCGAATGGCCCACGAAGCGCCAACTGTTCGCTTGGAATGAGCTCGCAGCCCACTAGGAATGGGCTTGAGTTGCAAGCGGTAGACTTCCTGGATCGCAGAGCGAATCCAGCGAGCCAGCGTCGCCTTTGAAGCTGCCTGTCCCTTTTTAGGCCCCTCAGGAATGACGAACAAAGAGTCCATTTTCCTAAAGGGGGCTGTCTTGGATATGCAATATCTGAGAGCTCTGACGAGGTCTAACGAATGCAGAGACCTTTCCACCCTATGAACCGGGTGTGGACAAAAGGAAGGCAGAACAATGTCCTCGTTCAAATGAAACGGGGTAAGAACCTTTGGAAGGAGATCCGGAACCACCTTGTCCTGGTGAAAGATCAGAAAAGGCTCGCGGCAAGAGAGTGCTGCTAGCTCCGAAACCCATCTGATGGACGTAATTGCCACTAAGAATGTTACCTTCCAGGACAGAAGAGCAAGGGAGGATTCCTTGAGGGGTTCAAAGGGAGACCTCTGGAGACCGTCCAGAACGAGGTTGAGATCCCATGGTTCCAGCGGCTGTTTGTACGGGGGAACTAGATGGGAAACGCCCTGGAGGAAGGTCTTGACTTACGGTTTTTGAGCCAGGCGGCATTGGTAGAAGATTGAGAGCGTTGAGACCTGCCCTTTAAAAAGGGAACTGAGAGCCAACCCCGCTTGCAAGCCAGACTGTAGAGAGTCAAGAATTCTGGGGATGGCCAGAGGCATAGGCTGGATGTTAGTTTCCCTGCACCATGAAAGGAAGATTTTTCCACGTACGGTGGTAAATGCGGGATGAAGCAGGCTTTCGGGCGCTGATCATGGTGGCAATAACCGTGGGGGAGAATCCCGCTCTTTTTAATATCCAGGTCTCAATGGCCACGCCGTCAGCTTCAATGCTCTGGAGTTCTGATGGGAAATGGGCCCTTGGGTCAGCAAGTCTGGGATGTCTGGAAGGCGCCACGGTGCGTCTGAGCATTTGTACTAATTCGGCGTACCAGGCGCGCCTGGGCCAGTCCGGTGCCATCAGTATCACCGGGACTCCCTCTGCCTTGATCTTCCGGATTACCCGCGGCAGCAGGGGTAGAGGTGGAAATATGTAAGGCAGGTGGAAGTGGTGCCAGGAGCAGACTACAGCATCCGCGCCGATGGACTGCGGGTCGCGTGACCTGACTATGAACGCGGGTACCTTTGCATTCAACCTTGAGGCCATTAGGTTCACGTCTGGTGTGCCCCAGCGAGCGCTGATGTGTAGAAACACATCTGGGTGGAGAGACCATTCTCCGGCAGCCAGGCCTTGGCGACTCAAAGTCTGCTGCCCAGTTCTCTACCCCCGGTATGTGTACCACTGATATCACTGATCCCGTCGATTCGGCCCAGCTGAGGATCTTGTGGGCCTCGAGATAAGCCGCTTTGCTGCGGGTGCCCCCCTGCCGATTGATACAGGCTACAGCTGTCACATTGTCCGATTGGACTCGAATCTGACGACCCGCTAGCAGAGGGCCGAACGCTCTAAGCGCGAGGAAGATCGCGCGGAGTTCCAGGATGTTGATGGGTAGGAAAGACTCCTGGGGCGTCCAACGTCCTTGAGCAGTGTAGTGCCGGTACACTGCTCCCCAGCCTAGGAGGCTGGCGTCCGTGGTCAGGACCAGCCAGTTCACTGGGAGAAAAGATCTCCCCTTCGATAGGCATGAGGACCGAAGCCACCAGCGGAGTGCGTACCTGACTGGAGGAGTCAGGTGAAGATGTCTGTCCAGGGAGAAGGGGCTCTTGTCCCAGGCCGCTAGAAGGGCTAGCTGCAGTGGACGGAGGTGCAGTTGAGCAAAGGGTACTGCTTCCATAGCCGCCACCATCCTGCCGAGCACTTTCATGCTGAATCGAATGGAGTGAGATGGAGGACGTAGAAGGCAGCGTACCGCTCGTTGAAGAGCGAACGCCTTGTCCTGAGGGAGAAGGATCAAGCCCAGACGGGTGTCCAGGGACATGCCCAGGAAGGTGATGGATTGTGATGGGATCGGGGATGATTTGTCCAGATTCACTAGCCACCCTAAGCGGGATAGGGTGTCCACAGTGATCTGTACGCTGGTTGAGCAGTCGCGGAAGGAGGGGGCCTTGATGAGGAGGTCATCCAAGTAAGGGAGAACGACTACTCCCCTGGCGTGAAGGACGCTCATGGCGGCCGAAGGGTAGAGCTACGAATTGAAAGTGGGAGTCCCCTGAATTGCGAAGCTGAGGAACTTTTGGTGATCTAGGAATTCCCCTTCGACCATGGATGCAATAATGGACCTTAGGGACTCCATTCTGAATCTCCGTACGTGCACATGTTTGTTTAGGTGTTTGGAGGTCCAGGATGGGTCGAACTGACCCATCCTTTTTGGGGACCACAAAGAGGTTGGAATAAAAACCCCCGAACTTCTCGTCGTCTGTGACAGGTATCACTCCTGCTGTTTGGAGCAAGTGGATTGCTGAGAGAAAAAAGCTTTGCGTCGTTTGAGTCTTTGGGGGGTTAGAGAGAAAGAACCGACTCGGGGGTCGGGTCCGAAATTCTATGTGGTAACCGGAAGACACAAGGTCTCGCACCCATTTGTCATCTGAGGCGGCAGCCCAGATGTGTTGAAAGAGCCGCAGTCGACCTCCTACAATGAGTGTGTCTTCCGGGGTGCCGAAGGAGTCATGCGGGGGAAAAAACGTCGTGGCCGAGTCTCCCTAGTCCTGGACTGTTTCGGTCTAGGCTGCCATGACGAAGTGGGTTTCGGGGAGAGCTGAGAAGGTCGGTCCATGCGTAGTCCGCGGCTGGTGGCGGGGACAGCACGGGATGTCTACCAACCAAATGAGTTCCGAAAGGAGCGGAACGAGGACTGTGGACGTCTGGTGAAGGACGTCCTGGACTTCAGCTGGGGGAGGGAGGTACTCTTTCCTCCCGTGGCGTCAGAAATGAGCCAAACAAATCGGTCTGGAAAAAAAGGGAAGGCCCGTGAGAGACTTCTTGGAGGCAGAGTCTGCTCGCCATTGTCGGAGCCAGAGAGCTCTACGGATGGCTATGGTATTTGAGGCGGCAAACGCTGCGCAGGTAGCAGCGTCCATGGAGGCCTGGATGAGGTACTCCGCCGCAGCGGCAATTTGAGCTGTTACCTCTGTGAAGGTATGAGTGACCTGGGATTCCTCAAGCGAAGTGTTAAGGGAATCTGCCCAGACCGAGATCGCCTTTGCGACCCATACAGAGGCAAGGGAGGGCGAGAGGGAGGAACCCGTAGCCTCAAAAGCAGAGCGGGCAAGGTGCTCCACCTGTCTGTCGGGTCCTTGATGGAGGAACCATCGGGTAAAGACAGGAGCGTCTTTGTGGTAAGGCGGGAGACCGGGGGTCGACCGAGGTCGGATCGGCCTAGCCCTTAGGGGCAGGTGAGGCAAAAGGGTACCGGGACTCCATGAGTTTTCGGTTACCGAAGCGCCTGTCAGGCTTCTCCCTTTGCATTGTGAGGATATCCTGAAACTCTGGGTGATCAGCGAAAACCTATTGGGGTTTCCTTGCCCTCTTAAAGGAGACCGCATGGTCAGTGGTAGTGGATGGGGGATCCTCCACAAGCAGAGTTTGGTTGATTGCTGCTATAAGGGAGTCTATTGCAGTTTGATCATCTGGGGGTGATGAAACCAAGGAATCCTCCTGGTACAAACAGCATTCTCCCTCCTCCAGCTCTTCAGAAGCCTTGGAGCGTGTGGGAGAGCCTGCCCTGTGTGCTCCCGAGGGAGAGCCCGCTGGAGACACCCGGCCGTGTGCTCTTTTCCTGATCCCTGCAACCGGTGAAGCATATGCCCGGATTACCTCAGAAGGATCCTCCATGGGGGTATCCTCAGGCTGCGTTCCGTCCAGGGACCCAGAAGGGTGTGGAGGACGACATTGCATAGGCAGAACCAGGTTCTGTGACAGCTTTTCCATGGATTGGGACAGAAACTGTGCCCATTCCGGTGGGCTGGGGGCCCTAGGCTCTGGGTTGCCGGTTGCGGCGGTGGTGGCAGGGGGGTCTTGGGGGGCTATAGGGGCACAGGAGTCACAGAGAGAAGAGGTGTGTTTATGTGGTAGCTCAGCGTGGCAGGCAGTGCAGGCTGAATAATAGACTATGTGGGCCTTAGTACTCTTAGTGCCCTTAGATTTCTGCATGTTCCTAATAGGAGTATGCCAGAAGGGGGAGCAATTAAATGTTGAATGTTTCATTTCATTTCCATGTCATCATCCTTGGCCTGCTGTGCAGGGGCCATGCTAATATGCTAACCAATCTTCTGTTTAGCTCTGCCTTTGAGCATATGTGCTGCCAAAGCTAGCACTGCTCAGCAGAGCTACAAGTGAAACAAGCACCTCACCAGAATCAGCCGATGACCCTGTCCTCAAGAGGGATTAAGCTCTATGAAGATCTTCGCACGCTTTCCTGGGGGGGCGGGGCTTAGAGCTAAAAGAGCAGGAAGATGAGTCAGTGTGCCCCCCCTGCAGTAGGTAGTAAAAAAATGGTGGGAAGGGAGCTTCTGAGTTTTCCTCCCTCTCCCTACAGGTCAGCACACAGCTTGTCACCGGTGGTCATCAGCTAGCTTTTTCCTGCTAGAGCAAATAAACAGAGCAAATAAAAACAGATTGAGTCCCTGGGCCCTCCCCCCTGCCACCGGAAAATTATTTGCAAGACTTTCTGCAAACAGCAGAACTTCCCCCTCCTCCAGCCAGCAAGCTAGAGAAAGTTAACACTGTGTGCAGGATCCTTGCTCCTTGCACATAATAAATACTGTAAATGTCCTGGGAGCCTTCCCTGCAGCGTCTTTTCTCCCTTTGTCTGGGAAACCAGTCAGGGGGGGATCTCACCTTAAAACACTGCTTTCCAGGCAGTGAAAATAGCAGAGTCAGCTTGCTGTGTCGGTGTCATATTCAACTCAAAGCCTGCAGAGAGGGGCTGAGGAATTGGGCTATAAAGGGCACAGGCCTCTACCCTGGGCTTTGGAAAATCGATGTCTGTGGAACCCATCGTCCAGCCCAGGATCCAGCGTCGCAGGAGGGGGTACGTGGAGGCGACACTCCACGTTCCCGCCCGTTGATGGTAGTGGGAGATCGGTCCCAAAGGAAACCGTCGCCCTCAAAAAATAACAAACCTTGAAAGGAAGTGCCTCCTACAGACACTAAGCTAAAACTGAGCTTGCCTGGCCTGGCCAGGGGGTGTATACTGCAGAGGAGGAGCTATGCTTTTGCATCTACTTAGTGTCCTCCTATGGATAGGCAGCATAACACCCATGGTCCTGTGTCCCCCAATGAGGAGTCAGAGAAATTTGGGTTTTTATGACAGACATAGGTCCTACAGTTATGGGGGACATGATTTTGACAACGTGATACCAAAGAGAATGACATGCATCTCCTTACGCAACTGTACGATCTATGCATCAGCCCCAAATTAAGTTTGGCCTGATGCATGGAGTAGTATATTTCATGTTTGCCATCTATGAAAACCCAAAATCATGATAGGAAACATGGCATTAATATCTTCCATTTAAAACCTCCAGGAGGGCAGAAAGTCTGAAGATCGGGGCTCCCATAACTTTTAGGATGCAAACTGCATCCCACTGACCAGCTGTCATCTGAGGTCACCAAGGGGAGGTATGTTGGAGTGACAGATATCCAAGAAATTTGGATTCTGATTTTTCACCCCTGTTCAATGCCGGAGATACAGGCTTCTGTAGGATTGTTCCAGATTTTCTAATTTGGGAGCTTCCCTCGAAAAAGAAAAAGTGCCACCCCTGTGATCACAGGTCAAGTACTGTTTTTTTTCTTTTTACTTAAATGTAGCTGTATTGTTTTGTCCCCTTTGTAATATCGTTTGTATATTTTTCTTGAAACACTGCCTACGTTTTGGATTAAATACATAAAATTTAATAGCTTCATTGCCCTTGCTCTATAAACCACAAAGCTGAAGCCTCGCGAGTCCACGTTGTGGAGCTTGGCAGTGATCATACAGAAGTGCATAATTAATATACTTATATATTATACACACACACACACACACACACACACATACATACATACATACATACATACATACATACATACATACATACATACATATATATATATATATATATATATATATATATACACACACATACATACATACACAGTGCCTACAAGTAGTATTCAACCCCCTGCAGATTTAGCATGTTTGATAAGATGCAAATAAGTTAGAGCCTGCAAACTTCAAACAAGAGCAGGATTTATTAACAGATGCATAGATCTTACAAACCAACAAGTTATGTTGCTCAGTTAAATTTTAATACATTTTCAACATAAAAGTGTGGGTCAATTATTATTCAACCCCTAGGTTTAATATTTTGTGGAATAACCCTTGTTTGCAATTACAGTTAATAATCGTCTTTTATAAGACCTGATCAGGCCGGCACAGGTCTCTGGAGTTATCTTGGCCCACTCCTCCATGCAGATCTTCTCCAAGTTATCTAGGTTCTTTGGGTGTCTCATGTGGACTTTAATCTTGAGCTCCTTCCACAAGTTTTCAATTGGGTTAAGGTCAAGAGACTGACTAGGCCACTTCAACACCTTGATTTTTTCCCTCTTGAACCAGGCCTTGGTTTTATTGGCTGTGTGCTTTGGGTCGTTGTCTTGTTGGAAGATGAAATGATGACCCATCTTAAGATCCTTGATGGAGGAGCGGAGGTTCTTGGCCAAAATCTCCAGGTAGGCCGTGCTATCCATCTTCCCATGGATGCAGACCAGATGGCCAGGCCCCTTGGCTGAGAAACAGCCCCACAGCATGATGCTGCCACCATCATGCTTGACTGTAGGGATGGTATTCTTGGGGTCATATGCAGTGCCATCCAGTCTCCAAACGTCACGTGTGTGGTTGGCACCAAAGATCTCGATCTTGGTCTCATCAGACCAGAGAACCTTGAACCAGTCTGTCTCAGAGTCCTCCAAGTGATCATGAGCAAACTGTAGACGAGCCTTGACATGACGCTTTGAAAGTAAAGGTACCTTACGGGCTCGTCTGGAACGGAGACAATTGCGGTGGAGTACGTTACTTATGGTATTGACTGAAACCAATGTCCCCACTGCCATGAGATCTTCCCGGAGCTCCTTCCTTGTTGTCCTTGGGTTAGCCTTGACTCTTTGGACAAGCCTGGCCTCGGCACGGGTGGAAACTTTCAAAGGCTGTCCAGGCCGTGGAAGGCTAACAGTAGTTCCATAAGCCTTCCACTTCCGGATGATGCTCCCAACAGTGGAGACAGGTAGGCCCAACTCCTTAGAAAGTGTTTTGTACCCCTTGCCAGCCTTGTGACCCTCCACGATCTTGTCTCTGATGGCCTTGGAATGCTCCTTTGTCTTTCCCATGTTGACCAAGTATGAGTGCTGTTCACAAGTTTGGGGAGGGTCTTAATTAGTCAGAAAAGGCTGAAAAAAAGAGATAATTAATCCAAACATGTTACGCTCATTGTTCTTTGTGCCTGAAATACTTCTTAATACTTTAGGGGAACCAAAAAGAATTCTGGTGGTTTGAGGGGTTGAATAATAAATGACCCTCTGAATAAACTTCACAATTTAAAAAAAAAAAAAAAAATGAAATAACATTCTTTTTTGCTGCAGTGCATTTCACACTTCCAGGCTGATCTACAGTCCAAATGTCACAATGCCAAGTTAATTCCGAATGTGTAAACCAGCTAAATCTGCAGGGGGTTGAATACTACTTTTAGGCACTGTACATACATACATACATACATACATACATACATACATACATACACATACATACATACATACACATACATACACATACATACATACATACATACATACATACATACATACATACATACATACATACATACATACATACATACATATATATACATATATATATATATATATATATATATATATATATATATATATATACACACATATACATACACACATTTTTCTTTCCATGGGTTGGAACAGGTGTGTATATACTATATGTTCATTGTGAAAGCGCTGAATAATTGGCCTAGTAACGAAAGCAGCTGTTGCGTCATCCTTCAGTCAATCGAATATTGTCCTGACGATTGGAGGTAGTGGAGTGCTGCCTGTGACCAATTGGTGGCAGCGGTGGAATATCTTCCAGGCTGTTTCTCTGACAATAGGGAATGCAGTTTTTGTGGACAGCAAAAGCCTTACTTTAAAAGGGAATTATCTGTCAGCAGGTTTTTGTTATGTAAATTGATAGCAGCATGATGTAGAGGCAGCGTTTCTAATTTCAGGGATGCATCACTCACGGAATTGCTTGGTGTAGGTTTGATAGAATCCCTGTTTTGTCTGATGCAGTGGTAGCTCTGTAGAACCCCACCCACACCACTGATTGACAGCTTGATGACACTATAAAGTGTACACAGGAAGCTACCAATCAGTGGTTGGGGCAAGGTTACAAAGATTAATTGGTCTGGCATGCACATGAGATCTAGACCTCTAGTAATAAATCTCTTGCTGATAAAACACAGATTGTATTGAAACTACAACACAGCCTAAAAAGTGACATCACTGGATTCAGGCTCTCTGTCCTCACAATAGGGTGCTCTCAAATTAAATGGCTAAAACCTGCTGAGAGATTCTCTTTCAGCAAAATTGTTGATTTTTTGCCCATAACATCACAGCCCTTGCTCTTTTGACCACAATTTCCAATGTCGCCAAATTTGTACAAGAACATGCTTGAATTTACATATCATCTGCATTAGGGTTTAGTGCCGCACAAAGAAATAATTATTCACTACTTCAAGTAGCTCTTTTGCATAAAAGGCATTGCTGTACAGATGTCTGGTGTGTGGTTGTAGGAATGACGAGAGCCCCATTTATTGCATTACAAACCAGACAGACCGTTCACTAGTAGTAGAAAAAACCCCTAGATAATTACGTGAAATCCTGCAGAATAACTCGAGCCGGACGGAACGGGACTTCCACATTCTCATACTGAGTGACTTTCCAGTTAAGGATATTATCAATGTCTGTGCTTTTTACCAGAAATTCATCACAGTTCCTGATGGCCGACTCCAGGAGCACTCGTATGGAGAAGGGTAAGCGGCCTGGAAAGAAATGGGATGTGGGTATTATAGCTTCAACAGATAATCCTGGAATCAGACATTTGAAACTGAGCAAGAGACAATTCAGTCACAATCACTGTGTGGTTACGAGCTCTAAAAACATTCTAAATTAGTCAATAGCATATAAGAAAAAAAAAAAAATTCATGCTAAGAAACTTCTCGGTGTTTAAGGAAGGCAATTTTTTTTGGACAAGTAGAATAAAACATATTCAAAACACTAAGAAGCCTTGTACAATCTTAAGATTCTCTCACATCCACTATATGCATTTTATGGAAGAGGTGGGAACTAGAGCCATCACTTAAAAAGGTTGTCCGGCCTTAAGCTACATGTCTGCAGTCATTATGATTGCAGGCTTGTGAATCCTTATACTGTGCACTAACCACAAGTGTAAGGCCCGTTTCACACGTCAGTGAAAAAAAACACAGACGTTCTTCACTGACGTGTAAAACACGCACATGTCCCTCCATGTTTCGTGATTCACGGCACACGTGGGTTGTCCATGTGCAATCCGTGATTGCAAATTGACCTTACTCACCTGCCTTCACTCCTGCTGTCCATGGTGCTGAACTCCTCGGCTCTGAAGCTTCCGCCCACCGCTCTCTGCAGCTACTTCCTGGTCGGCTGTTCCTGCTCATGAATATTCATAAGCTGGGCAGGAGCTGCCGAGAGCGGAGGCTGCAGAGCGAATCGCAGGCAAGGTACGGTAAGTTGAAAATATTTAATATGTCCGTGATTTTCTGGTACGTGTGTCACGGATCACACCATAGGTGTGCTCCGTGGGTCTTCAGTGATGCCAGAAAAAACTGACTTGTCTCCGTGCAGAATCACGGCCACGCGTGCACGCTGCACAGAGACACGTTCAGTGAAAAATCACTGATGTGTGAGCAGACTCATTGCTTATAATAGGTCTGCGTATGTCAGTGATTCTGGTACGTATAAAAAAAAAACAACAAAAAAAAAAACCGCACATACGTACCAGAATCACTGACGTATGAAGGGGGCCTTAGGCTGTGTCCGCACTTTGCGTTTTTCCCTGCGTTTCAGCAGCGTTTTGAACTGCAGCGTTTTTATGCCAAAATGCATGCATTTTGATTTTCCATCAAAGTCTATGGGAAATGGGGATTTCTTGTCAGCGCTTTGCTGTTCAAAACGCTGCATTTAATTTGCATAATTTTGGGCAAAAACCATGCGTTCAAAGAAGCAGCATGTCAATTGTTTTTGCCATTTGGGCTGTGTTTTGCTAACATTGAAGTCAATGAGAAGTAGCAAAAAGCAACAAACATCAAAATTCCAGCGTTTTACATGCTTTTTAGGTGCAGAAAACATGAGTTTATGACATCAAAATAATGGAATGATATGTCCCTTCACACACACACACACACACACACACACTTAATGAAAAATATTAATTTATTGTTATTTTAGTGATAAATAGTATAAAACCGCTATAATTATATTAAATATAACTATTTTCGTTATGATTTAAATTATATTTGCTTTTTTCTTCCCTTTTTTCATAGTGTTTGACTGTTTAAATTTTATTTAGTAGTGCCTTTATGATCAACACACATCTGTCTTTAAGCAATGGAAAAGCATGTACAACGCGATAAAATCGTGGCTAAAACGCACGCGTATTTATCGCGTTTCTGTGCTCAAAAGCAACTTTGGCAAAAGCAATTTCTGCCAAAGGATGCGTTTAGAACTGCAACTATGATGACGCAAAGTGCGGACATAGCCTAAATTTGCACATTTCCGGCCACATTCCAACTAGACTGTGTTCAGCTTTATCAATACATTTGCATTGAGTGAGGCCGCCCATTTAGTCGGCTTGTGACTGCGTGTATGCAAATCACATACTTGTGGCCACGCACCCACTGCAGTCATTGGATAATCCTAAGGCGACATGAACACGCTGCAGTTTTTGTTGCTTTTTTGGCGCTTTTTTTGGTGCAGTTTTGTTGTCAAAGTTCCCAGCAAATTCTATGAGAAATCAGATTTGCAGTGCGCATGTTGCATTTTTTTTTTATCTGCAGTTTGTCACAAACTCCTGACAAAAAAAGCAGCATGTTCATTCTTCTTGCTTTTTTGTTGCAGTTTTGTCACACTTTCTATATTGACAAAACATGTAGTTAGAATTGCCAAAAATGCGACAAAAAAAGCACCAAAAATGCACCATTACAAGCGGGGTTTTTTTTTTTTTTTTAACATTTCCAGGCGCTCTGTGACAAGGTGCAGTTTTTGTTGCAGTTAAAACTGCAGTGTGTGCATATGTGAGGATTCACAAGTCAGCAGTCACAGATTGGCTTAAGGGCGGACTGCAGACTTACAGCTTCTGGCCGGACAGCCCTTTAAGACTAAAGCCCTGTGCGCACTAGAAAAAAAATTTGAGTTTGAAAGATAAGCGCACTTGTGCTCAAAAAAACGCACCAATAACGCATGTGTTTTTACAGCTTTTTTTATGCTTTTTTTCCCCACAGGTTGGTCCCTGCGGTTTTTTTTTTATCATTATCTATGGCAAAAATCGCAGGTACCTGCAGAAAAGAAGTGACATGCTCATTTTTTTTTCAAGATATTCTGCAGAAATTTCTTGAGAAAAAAAAAAAAACGCAGTGTGCGCACAGCTATTTTTTCCCCCCATTGGTTTTGCTGGGGAATGTCTACAGAAAGGTTACAACCATTTTCTGAAGAAATTTCTGCAGCAAAAACGCAAAACAAACGTGGGTAACAAAGCAGTGTGCACACAGGGCCTTGTTCACACACTGAATTTTTACCCACATTTTTGCTGCAGAAATTTCTTGAGAAAATGGTTGTA